>NW_026973071.1:0-57601 GCF_036711695.1 Zophobas morio | reverse complement strand
AGAATTTAATAAGGCTAAAGCTAAAATATATGGGTCAAGCAAAGTATATTTAAAGATAGATATTTTATTTGGGTAAAATTCAACAGGTTGGCGCGTTAAGTTAACTACAGTATAATGTTTAGCCAGCGCACAAAAATTTCTAGATAATGAGAATAAATAGAGTTTAACAAGTAGCTTTAAATCGATAAAAACTTAGTTTTCAATATAAATTTAAAATGATTACCAAAAACAATTGTTATATTCATAATCTATAAAACTTATACTTTTAACCAAGAAAATGCTTTACGAATTAACGATCAATAAAAAAGTTTTCCTTCTCTAGAAATATAGTGTATCGCAAGGCTTTACGTATTATTTAGTAAATACCTCCGTTGGGAGAGCCCTAAAGAACAATAGTAGTGAGTATTTAATAACCGCACAAAAGGCTAAAAATTAAGTTTGTAACAATAATATTATTGCTTATCGTATTACGAGATTATATCAGAGATTTGCTAGATGAATAAATAAATATCGAATGAATAAATAGAATTATTTTGTAAAGTAAATGCAAGCTTAAAGTAATAAAAACAAAAATAAAAATATATAAAACGGAAAAAATTGTGTATATAAAAAGAATGAAAAGAGAGATAAAACCCCCAGTTGACTCTATATTTAATAAAGTTTAATATATTTAATCTATTAATTGCACTGGCATGCCGCAGTCATTAAGATTAAAAAAATAGCTTAAACTACATTCAATCAATTGGGAGGGCCCGGTAGGGTGACTGTTCAGATACGTAAAACCATTGTACCTAGATCGGGGGTTTTCGTCGTAGCTCAGCAATTAAGTGCATTGGCGCTCATACGAAAGGTCGTCGGTTTGGTTCCGGCTCTCTTTTTTCAAACTTTGCCGGTCGCGTATTTCTGCAAGCGCTCTGCCTTGGGCTAAACGTATGAGTACCCAAGATTGGCTAAGGCCTGGCTTGAGGTTTAGCTTCGAAATTGTACTAAGTAGTACGCCTTCGTTACTAATTTTATTTAATTCGTTTAGATTTCTCTGCCTTTATCTAGTCTAATTTCTTCAGTTAGTGCGGTATGTATAGTTTCATTGCTTTTTAAATTTCTAATATAGTTTTTACGGGTTTTTAACTATCTAATTGGGTTCTCTTTTAAACCGCACTTGTTTTTGCTAAAAAATATAATGTGCTTTGATCGTGCATCAGTGTCGACAATTACGTATATGTAACCTTCGTGTGTTATGTGTCCCTTTCTAATGTGTCAATATATATATATATATATGTTGACCCTGTTTTCTGTTTGTGTGTTTAACTAACTAACTTGTTCTCCTTTTATTCATTTTACTTCCATGCATATTTTGCATCGCTCATTTGTAAAGGGTTATATGTGGGAGAAGATTTATTTTAGGTTATTATAGTTTATATGTCCTTATATTGAGTATCAATTGGTAAGTTGGTGGTGTTATTTGTTTGGTATGAGTTTGCAAGGTGAATTTTATATAGTCCTCCCCTTTTATCAGCTTTAAACGAAGTTTTGTTATAACGGTTTGATTGCTGATAAATGTTGTAGTAGTATAACCGTTTATATCTAATTTTTCAACGGATATTAAGTTGTGTTTAAATTTAGGGCTGTAAATGGCCCATCCTTGAATCTATTAAAATTTAAGAACCGGTGTTATAAAAGTTAGAACAACCATTTATTGTATTATTTTTGTTTTTTTCAAGTTTCATATTGTTATAAAGCTTTCTTCTTTGTTGTAGCGAGGGTAAACCGCAGTATCAAGTATTAGTTCGACCGGCTTATTATATTTTTTTTCTATTTGCAGCTTTTCCATACCGTAGTTGTATTGTTAACTTAACGTGTTTGCGTTTTCGATGGCACGCCCCTCTCAGTTTGTCCTTTTATTAACCAATAGGTGCATATTGAATTCATGTTGTGGCATTGATATGTGAGGTGTGGCTCTGCGCACCTGACACGGATATGCCTTTTTGTTTGTTTATGTGTAGGAGTTTTCTAACTATTATGAAGGGGGGTTGAAGAATTGTGGTAAGGTGTTCATAGTAGTTATTTGTTGTCTTTTCTGTGCTTCTGACATAAGTCGGTTTGCGTATTCGTTGTTGGTTTGTAGTTAGGAAATGTTATTCGATTATAGTACTTTGTATGCACTGAGAAAGGTTATAGAAAATGCATTTAATAATTCAACTAGCTTCGGTAGCGCGCTTTTTTACTTGACCAGACAGAGTTCCTCTAATTCCTTGCGAAGGTTAACGGTGACTGACCTCAAAGACGTCTCTTAACGTTTGAATGGCGAGTTCTGGAAGCTCGATGTCTAAATTAGCTATTTTAATTAAAATTTCAAGGTGTATACTTTCACGTATAATCTTTGGGTTTGTAAAATTTTTCGGATAAATGTATTTCATTTTGGCTACTTTTTTTCCATAAGGGAAAAAAAAGGTTATGTATTTTATGTTCTATAAAGTATAGATTTAATTTGTTTTATCTAGTGGTGAAACTGACCAGGATTTCTCATTTGTATCCCTCTCTATGTACTCTTTTCGTTTTCAGTAATACCCATGTTGTTTAGTGCTGATTAAAGCTTCGTGCTTATAACGTTCCAGAATTTATGAGGGCGACGTTACATACGACCATTAAAGACCGATAGAGCCGCGTTGTTGCTCTTAACCGCTGAGCTACGACGGCAACTCTCGATCTCAGTATGATGGTTTAGGTATTTAACTTGTTAAGGGGTTCTCTTTCAGCGAAGTTGCTGCCCTTAAAAGCCATGTCCATCAAGAAAGTGAAACTGCCAAATTAAAACATTACTTTATAAGGAATTTTCTTTTTTTTAAAAGAATTTCAGATTATGTAAGCTTTCGCAGGCTATAAAAATACCATAAAATTTTTTTTAGTAAAACTACCTCATTATTTTATAGTAATCATTAATATATCATAATTACTATCGCAGTAGCAACAATATACTAGATTGTTTTTATTATCTAACTATTATATTAGATATTACCACTAATATATTATTATTACTAATTAGTATTATTACTAATGTTTTTACTATTTGTTTACCACTATTATCAAAATTATTGTAATATTTTTTTTTAGTAAAGATTTTCTATTTCAAGATATTATCGAGCATAGTATGATGATGTTTCGGTCGTCTGTTTGGAGTAGGAGGAAATAATTTTAGAAAAAAGCTAATGATCTGTTACAATGTTTTTTAGATGTATTGATGCAGCCTTCAGCTAACTCTTAGTAAACTTTATTAAATGTTTTCAGTTCGCGTTCACTATACAGTCGGGAGGTCCTTATTTTCCAAAGTGCTCATGTAAACCTGCTTAAAAGTTTATGTTGCTTAAGTTGCAGTTCGTGCTAGAGGTTAAGATATAGGTCCAAGCTACTGAGGCATAACCTGTTATTAAGGTTAAGGACACTGTTTTTGCGTATAAGCGGAGATAAAGCGTGTTTCGTAATGCTAATTTTTTAAACCAAATATTTTAATGACTGTCACGTAGGTAAAGTAGCCTTTTCTGCAAAAGACATTAAAGAGAATAAGACGAGATGGTATTAAATGTTCTTATCAACTTATTAGTACAACTCTTGCTAATAAACAGAATCCCCCTATAAATGTAGAGTACCATTTTACTTAAGTTCAGTTCTGATTTGGAGCGGAGGTTTGTTTATGTAGAGTAAGCAGAAGTTCCAGGCAGTAAACGTGAAGAAATGTTAGTAAGCACCATAATTAATTTGCCAAAAAGGGGCAGAGCAAACGTTCCACTAAAGGATTTAAGGGCTGGGACGCACTATTAACGGAACCATTGCAGAAACTCGATTTGGAATAGCTGAGTTACTTCAAATGTATAAAATATGATTTGCATTTGTTTTATTAAAGATCTAGTTATCTCTATAAATTTTATCAATATATCCTTCAATGTTGTACTAATTACGTGCCCAAAAGAAGGGTTTCAATATTATACGTTATTAGAATTTTTAAAGATACACCAGAACATTTTATGCCAGATTACTAGAAACTGGACATTGTAGAACTTTAGATGCCGAATTTGATAGTTTTTTTATAGTTACGCCTTTACCAGAAGTGAAGGGATGTTTAAGTAATTAACATACTGTCTTACTAAAAGAACCATTTGATTAAAGTTCAAATATGCCTCCTAATAGGGAGGGAAGAGTAAAAAAACGAGGTGAAAAGGGTAATGGGGCTGCTAATGAAAGAAACTAGTTAAAAAAATTAATTAGTTGAGATTACTTAATTCAAATTTCTAATCAAGAGATGAGACAAACTATTAAAAAAGAAACCAATCAGATTTTAACATTAGTAGACCATTACACGTGGTATCTATTAATTTTTAGTGATCAATAAAACTATAAAACTAATAATTTATTGGAGGTGGAAAAGCGGTTGACAAGCTCACCCTGAGGACCAAACCAGAAAAGCTGTTACAGATCCTTTAGAGGGGCCTATATTCATTTACAGGATAATCTTATTTAATTTCGGCTTCGCACGTGGCTTTATCTGGTATCGGCAGTTTATTTGATACTAAAAACAACTAACTGCAGTACCCCTTTTTACTAGCATAGTAAAAAGTTATTCAACTTCATTACTATTTTATTCCTATAGTCTGAAGGAAGTGTAACATCTTGAAAGCCGATAAAATATTAGATTTTCTAGAATTAAAAGTATTTTTGGGAGTCCTTTAAATTATATTGGTATATTCTCTTCAGTAGGCATTTCGAATGGATCTTCACCATCACTACCATTGCCGCTGGAACTTCTCCCAACCATATTTTTTCCCCTTTTTTAAGAATTTTTACCATTCATGACTTCTCTTAGGTTTTAATGTTTTTTCTAATCAAAAGTTCAGTTTTAAATAATTTATTACCATGCCTTCCAAACAGCCTTAATCAGCTTCCAAACTCAGGGATTTGTCCCTTTAATTTGATTCCTGTGCGTAATGTATATTAATTTAATATAAGTCATAATAATAAATTACACCTACAATCTCGGCTGGGTCAATCCAATTTACTTTAACTTATTTGGTTCATATACATATAACATCACCCATTAAGATTCTCTGCTTTACTTACGTTCTTAAACTTCGCCAACTTTTATCCTTTTCCATAGTCTTTTGTTGCTTCCCTAGAACTTGTTTAATTTTTTTCCAGCACAATATATCTTCTTTCTTCTTGACAATATCATTTATTTCTTCGTGTCAATCGATATTTTTAATATTGACCACTTGTGCGTAATTAGTTTTAACTTTTAATTGCATGTACGCTTATCTAACCTATAGAACGTTTAGCATTCTGTTAAGATGTAATTTTATTGATCCAAGACATCTAGAGATTTCAAATCTTTTTCGTAAACTTCTTTATATACAAAACCAATAAAACTGTTCATGCCTTTTAACTTACTGAGATTGCTTGTAAGATTGCCTAGGTCAGCTACGTAAAGAAGCGCATAGAAATTGAGGTAGTAGTTGTTAATTTATAGGACACGGCTCCAGTGCTGACTACTGGAACCCAACTTCTTTTAATTTTTTATTATTAGTTCGTACCACAGATGTCCTCCATGCTTGGTCTCGTACAATGCTTTATAATGGGATAAGCATTAATCTTCGATAATTAGTGCTATGGACTATATGGAAGACAACGGATATTTTGGTCAATAATTTAACATTGATGGATGCATTCAAGTATGCATTGTTGAAGTTCAGTTGCAGTTGATGCAACTTCAAGTGGTCGTGGTTTCCCCTTAACCGACAGGGCTCCAGCGTCCGTGGTATTCCTTTCCATGAATTTGCGTGAAGTCTCAGAAGCAAATTCTTGCTTTAAAGGAACTATTTTTTTTAAGTCTTAATGATCTTGCAGTGTCTTTAAGCTTTGTGCTTTTTTTATTTGGGGCTATAAGTCCCAGGTGTTTTTCTCTTTTTTAGAAAACATTTCTTTTTTCTTAGCCCTGGCACATTTTTTATCTTTTAGTGCAATCGTGAGCACCTTTAGGGTTAGAGTAAGTCCCTGCATCATTCACGGTTGTAATAAGAGGTCGCATTTCGTGGTTCCACACATAGTTTACAATTTCTCCATCATCGAAGCTATATTTGCACCTTTATACTAAACTTCTGTAATTGAACCACTACACCATTTGCGGTATCCATTGCGATTAAATTGGATTTGCACTCGTTGAATTTTGCGAAACTTGTCCCCCTATTGCCACTGCAATTACATTCTTCTCCAGTGGCATTCGACTCGACGTCGAACTCGAACTCGACGAAAATATTCTCGTTAGATCCATCTCCGTTAGGTTGGCTCTTATGGACTTGGGTTCACTCATGGTTA
The DNA here is from genome assembly GCF_036711695.1 of Zophobas morio. Taxonomy (NCBI): domain Eukaryota; kingdom Metazoa; phylum Arthropoda; class Insecta; order Coleoptera; family Tenebrionidae; genus Zophobas; species Zophobas morio. The sequence goes on along the minus strand of NW_026973071.1, from coordinate 51,241 downwards.
CAGTCATTGTCATTTTTTCCACCCTGTCTCCTTTTTTTTTAAAAATAGTCTTCCGGAAACTTTAGGTCGTTATTTTCGGAATCCTCATTATGAGTAATTTGCGTTTAAGGTGTGCCATTAAACGCAGGAGTGTTTATGCCCCTGGAACTTCATGAAAACTTCTACTTTCAATAAGCCTTCTGGTTTTAAGGTTAAAAATTTTAGATCAGTTTCCGACTGGATTTATGACCTGGCCTAATAAAATTCCTTTAAAGCCACTACTGGAAAATTTTCCTTTTTTTTTATGATAATGAAAATAATCGGTATCCCCAAACCTCCTAAGTTTTGATAAATCAGATTTAACGTTTAAAAACCTTTCTCACGCCTCTGAAGTTTTATTCAGAATTAGTGCAGCATAATTCATGCCTTCTGCCCAGAATTCGTATGATAGTTTCGACCCAAGAAACATTTGCCTTAGGCATGTTTCCTAGAAGACCGTTAAATTTTTCTGCAAGTGGTTTATGAGAAGGCGTGTTGAGGTGCTGTATACGTTGGAAAAATCCCTCTTTTACAGCACATACCTTTCCATCCTTTGATTTATACCCGGTGCCATTATCCGTAGGTATTTTTTTTTAATTAGAAAAGGGTGCCCAAAACATCATTAAAGAATATCTCTATGAGAGGTTAATCTTCGCTTCTGTCTTGCAAAGAGAGCCCCGACATAAACAGTTCTTTTGCAAACTATTGTTAGTGCATTATTGCGCCACCAAAGGATTGGGGATAGAGGTCATAAAGGTTCATGTCTAGTTCTTCATCAATACCTAGATGAGAATGATCCTGACTTACTCTTCTATTTACTTTTTCTTTACTTGTGTTAGTTTCAGAGCACGCATCACATCGGATGGTTTCACTTGGGCTAGTACACTCTATATTATTATTCTTGAAGGCTCTTTGTAATCTGCCTATGCCAATATGTCCAAATGTTTCGTGGCATTCGGGATTAGAATTTACATTTGCTATTCTCCCACAGTTCATATAATACATTCTATTTTGCCTCCTAGTGGTAATAGTTTTCAACAGTGATTTTACTAGTGACTGTCAAGATTGTCGTTCTTTTCATAAATCCTCGCCTCAAAACTTATCGAGCAAATCTACAAACAAACAATAGTATAATATACAGTTTTAACAAAAAAAAAAAAATACAAATAAACGTAGTAAACCACACGTAAACAATAAAGCTAGTCAGCTACTATATACCGATACAATGGCATCGAAATTACAACCCTTGAGTATTCGAGTCAACGCCCTTAACCGCTGAGCTACGGCAACTCTAGATACCCCAGTATGATGGTTTTACGTATTTAACCTGTCACATTGCTTTAAGCTAGCCACTTTGTGATACCTTGCTTTAAATTTTAAAAATTTTTAAGTTGTCAAACAAAAATGCGGTGCTAAAGCACTAAAAAATTTTTAATGAAAGATAATAAAATATGCACAAATACAAACTCTAATTCCAAACAAAATAATGAAAACGATAAAATTTTTAAAATAAAGGAGCATTTATTAAAAAATTTTATAACCATTTTTGCGTAATTTTTTTATATATCTTATTTATTACATTTCTTAAAAATCTTTATTTTTTTATTTTAAAGGTCAATATAGCGCAAGTACCCAGTCCTGTAATAATATATTATTTTGGGAGCCTGATGGCTAACTTGAAGATATTGAGCGTAGTAGCACAGCACATATAACAATTTTTATCCATTCAAATATAATAGGTAATAGGGAGTAACTAAAGTAAGAAAAAATATTGATTTCTTTATATATTGTAAATGACTTTTGGCAGATACTCGGCGTTCTCCAGAGTAGAAAATCTAAAGTACTTGTTTTTTTATGCAAATTTATCACTTTTTAAACTAGCATGTCTACCAGCTATAAATTTATATGTATAAAGTCGCTCATAGCGCATCGCTTAGACGGCGGTAACGCTTTAAAAGTACTAATAACCATTTGCAATCGCAAGATTGCTTGTCACAAAAATGGTTGTGTCTAGAGAAGCTGCGAGAGGTACGTCTACGTCGCCAAATTTTTGTTAAAAAGTTTTATTTTAAGTTACTGTCGATGGGATTGCTTTTTTCTCATCTATATCTGCACGAAAACTCGTTAGTATTACTCGTTGTGTTCACGCAAGTCATTGAGAGGATAGCACAATAGTTATTGTTAAAATATATTTAGTGAAACAAAATTATTTCACTTCCATAGAAAAGCCCCTTGAGCTCTCTTTATATTGTTAACAATACCTGCTATTAAACATTAATCAATAGTAGAAAGGGTTTTTCACCAATAATTGCATTAAAGTTGCTTTTTTTGTTAAATAAAATAAGTTTATTAAATAAAGCGAAATACATCCTTTTATTAAAAAGGAAAATTTTTTTTATTTGTTAAGCTAAAGGATTCTCTTTAGTAGAAACATGGCTTTCATATAAGGGATTTTCTGAAGCCCCCCCGTTCTCCATACCCTCGTCAAACGGAGATGTACCCTTATTTGATTTCCTTTTGAACCAATATGCAGTGCCTGCCGCTGCAGCAACTGCAGCAGCCGCTCCTGACACACCCAATCCAATAGCAAGATTTTTATTATCATCGACTTCTTTGCAATTTACGGTACATCCTTGTGTTTCATTATCTTTTTTCAAAGAATTATCACAAATTTCACCTTGCTGTGGTGGTTTGTCCCCTACTACGGTTCTTGTGCGTTCTTGAGTGCTCTTTTCCTGGCAAGGATTCAAAACTTTGCACTGACTCCAGTTGCTCCAGTCGGAATAGATGTGGCAATCAACTTCAGTACACTTTACCTCACAAGGCTTAGGCTCTTCTAAAGGTTCCTTCAGAGAATCATCACAAATTTCTCCTTGTTGTGGTGGCTTATCACCTAACACAGTTCTTGTACGATTCTGAGTGCTCTTCTCCTGACAAGGTACAGGAAATAGACATTGACCCCAATCACTCCAATCGGAGTAGATATTGCAATCAATCTTAGTACACGTTACTTCACAAGGTTCAGACTCTACTAAAGGTTCCTTCAGAGAATCATCACAAATTTCTCCTTGCTGTGGTGGCTTATCACCTAACACAGTTCTTGTGCGATTATGACTGCTTTCCTCTTGACAAGGCACAGGAAATAGACATTGACCCCAATCACTCCAATCGGAGTAGATATGGCAATCAATCTTAGTACACGTTACTTCACAAGGTTCAGACTCTTCTAAAGGTTCCTTCAGAGAATCATCACAAATTTCTCCTTGCTGTGGTGGCTTATCACCTAACACAGTTCTTGTGCGATTATGACTGCTTTCCTCTTGACAAGGTACAGGAAATGGACACAGACCCCAATCACTCCAATCGGAATAGATGTGGCAATCAACTTCAGTACACTGTACCATACAAGGGCGCGTATCCGTTAAAGGTTCATTCTTAGAATCTTCGCATCGTTCACCTAAAGAAGGTGTTGTATATTGAACATCCCTTTTGCGGTCTTCGGTGCTCCATTCCTCTTTACAAGGTTGAGGTATTTTGCATTGCCCCCATTCGCTCCATGGAGAATAAATTTCACATGGAATGATTTTACATTTTACTTCACAGGAACGGGTTTCTATGCGACTGCGACTATCTAGTTCCTCATTATTAGAACATTGTTGATCTGGAGGTGTTAAAATTATCTGTTTGCGAAACTGGCTGCTTGTCTCTTGGCAAGGTTGGAGAACTTGGCATTGACTCCATGGGCTCCACTCCGAATAAGGTTCACATTGTTCTTCTTTGACCAATGGAAAGCATTCCTCTCCGCCGTTTGCTGGCTCTTTTAGCTTTTTTCTATTAGAAATTTTCCTACCAGTTCCATCACAAGATTTAGGTTCACACACTCCCCATGGGCTCCATGGAGTGAATTGGCAGTCAATAGTACATATTTTATCAGCAAAACTTTCAACCTGCTCCTCCATATCATCAAATTTTCTTGCATCAAATATTAAATTTTTATCTCCTGTCAAGTACATAAAACTTTGTTCATTAAAGCTACTACCAATTCTAAAAGCAGTTAAGTTGTATGGTATAGGTTTCATTCCACGTAACCAGGGTCCAACCACAGAAGGCCTATTGTTACTGTAATCACTGGCGTCCCCATCTGTAATCACAACTAAAATTTTTCTGACTTTTGCTCTGCTACTAGGCCTTTTATCATATATTTTTTGATTTATAGTTCTTAAACACGCTCCTAACATAGTAGCTTGGTTATAATCGGTTTTTTTGTAGTAAACACTTGAAATAATACGCTTTAGCTCTGTAAGCGTATAAGATGATTTTTCATTTAAGTCATTTAATAAGTGGCAATAGTTGTTAAACTCTGAAATGACAACTCTTGTATTCGTTTCGCCTACAGGCAATATATCTATAATTTTAGAAGTGAAATTTTTAACGATGTCAATTCTATCATTTGCGATATTAATATTTCCACCCGGAGCAATGGAACCACTTTTATCTATTATAAAAGTAACATCCGCGGTTAGTTTACATTTTTGAATTTGCTGGGCAAATACACCATAAAGAAAAGAGATGGTTAAAAGTACTTTTGCTGGCTTCATTATCAACTGATACATACCATTTTTTCCGTGTATTTATTATTAAATTGTTTCGCGGGTAATAATTAAAATCTAAAGTTGGTTCAGGAATTTATTTAAATAAGCTGCCCATTATTTTTACATATATATATTATTATTCTAATTAATATATCTATTAACTTATTTGCTAGTACTACTAATTGCTTATGCTTTTCAATGAAGGGTTAGTTACTTAGGGAGGTAAGTTAAGCTTCATCAATTAAATATTTCCCAAATTAATACTGCCTTAAAAAAATGACTTTCTAAAATTGATAGAATTCATATGTATAATAGAGATTTAATAAGTAATTTGGTCTTCTTACGCACCGCAATCAAATTATTTATATATTATATAAGGAAGATTATAATTTGGGCCTGCAGAGGAAATGTGTCCCTTACTAACGTTCACTAAGAACTATATGCTTTTAAGTATGTAGAAAGAGTTTACTGGTTTCTATCTTTATGTAATTAATATTGAATTGGCGACTAATAAGTTAAGAAATACCTTAAAATTTTTTGTAATAATAAATCGGTAATGTTAAATATCGTTTAGTTATTTCGGCTACATTAATATAAATTAAACTTCTGAAGGTATACTTGCTTTCTTTATATAAACTTAAATTATTATTTGATGCATTTATTATAAAAATGTAGTAAATATAAGCTCAGTTTCAATTTATAATAGGGTTTTAAACATGCTCTTATTTTATTTTAGGGAGTTAGAACGATAGCTGGGGTTTTTATAAACTCTATTCATTAATGGATTATCTATAGATAATAGTTTATACATTTAGTCAAAATCTAGAGTTTAGGATTTCCTGAAAGTTTGCTAAATGATATGTTTGATACTGAAAATAGGAAAAGTAGATCACTTTGAACTTACTTTCATTTTTCTGTCAGTCTTGCAAAGTAATAGGGTTATTACCTCTTCTTGACTAAGCAAGAGCCCAAGCAGGTGATTGCAGTTTGTAAGCCCCCCAAAAGGCCGCTATAATCCTCATTCTAGAAGTCCTTTTATAAATATTCCCTCAGCTGTGCTACATGGGGGCCTTCACTGCAAGCATTCCTCTGGGAACAGGCGTGCCGGAATTTTAAGAGACCGAATTCTCGAAGCTTTTATCGTTGAGGGCGTACTGAGCAAAGAAAGCTATGGTATTCAATGCACGTGGCGAAGACTGAAACATCATACGTGCTAAATATCGCCGTTTTAATAAATATACATAATTTAAGGGGAACCAAAGTTCTTTAAGATATTTGAGTCGTCTGCCATCTTCTTGAGCTGGAGACGAAAAGAGTCTTAGAGAGAAATTACTAGGATATTTACAGATTGGAAGCAAATTATCTGAGTCTCTGGAAAACGACTGTCAGTGGGAGATGAAGTTAACCTCGGAGTCTGGCGATGACAACAGCCCCTCTTCCTGACAGTTTATTTGTTAAAACAGAACCTAACGCGTTCCCACTACCCCCTCTATTAGAAGGCAATATTACGGGAAAAACGACGTAGACAAAGCGACACTTTTTTCTGGCCTGCTCTCTGCTCAGTGGGTACCATCTGCTTCTTTGGGTGTAGATAAAATGCTTGAGTCGAATCTTTTTGCTGATACCGAAGAACAGCTAAAGTTAATCACCACAGGTCGAAATTAAGAAAATTATAAAAGCTAACCTCTTCGCCAAGCAAATACAGACCTATTAGCCTATTTTCAGAAGTTCTAAAGTAGCTGAAACCGCCATACTGCGCAGCTTGAAGCTTTTTTTTAACGGAAGTTAAGACCCGCAGAGCTCCAATTAGGGTGTCGGCAAGGGCATTTAACGACGTAACAGTTCCTCCTCTTGACAGAATGAACGATTCGTGCTTTCAGTTATAAGGCAAATGGCGCCTTTTTCCTAAAGTCGAAAAAGCTAACTAATAGAGTTTGTTCCAAGGACCTTCTTTACCAATAGCACGTTAAGCCCTCTCCACTGTTCTTATCAACGTGCTTAATATTTTTGGAGGGCTGCATCTTTAAAAACACGTGAGGAAGAAGCGCACGACCACAAAAAACTACCACCAGCGGGTATCCCACAAAAATCTCGTCACACTTTATATGCGCGACGGATCGTTATAAGCGATTTGCCTTATACGCACACAAAGAGGAGGTCAGGGCATATATATATACTAATAAACAACAATTTTATATATGGCTTTCTATTCAGTACAATACTAAATTGCACTACCTCTGAGAAAAAAGCACTAACTGTTTCGGTCACAACGAACTATTTAGTACCTAGAATTTACATCTCGCAACGATAAGAATGCAACCCTAATACGATATTAGTTAGACATATATAATTACACCAGTTTTAAACTAGTTCATTAACTAGATTAATGCCATTTTTGATCTACATGTACCACTCATTATGCTAGTTGTTTTAGAGACTCCGTTCAAAATACATATGAGTCATTATAAACTATCCATAACTATTGTCCGAACTATTCGCCTTTGTTAATTAATTAACTTAACCTAATTTAGCCCGTACCCTAACAAAAAAGGTGCAGAATCTCTGGGCTCCAGATAGAGAAGCGGAAGGAGCAGTCACAAACTGTAAGTAATATATCCATAGCAGAAGCTTGGTATTTTAAAGCTAATTAGCCATAAAAGACTTTTATTGCAAGAGAAGACCTAGGCCGGCATAGTCACTAACACCGTGCAAATCCTAGGATCTTGTAAGACCAAGCCACAGGTAAACTGGAAATATAACATAACCTGTCGAGATCAGAGGGACTAGATCCCCCCCAAAGGTCAGTTTTTCTGTTCGAGTTTTTTTTCATTTTTCAATTCGATTCATTATATGGATCTTATCCCCAAGTTGCACTGTTCCTGACTTTTTTCTCGAGTATAACAGAGGATAGTCAATGAATAAGAGTGCCACTCGAAAGAAATTGCTATTTAGCGCCTACTGCAAAAGTTATACTCAAGAGCCCATATATTTAAATATATTATTTTCCTCGTATTTGTGATGAGAGTGTACAACAAAGGACGAAAGCCAATGCAAAGAATGAGAATGCTAGCTCGCGGTCGAATGCCTCAAATAAGAGAATAGCACTCCCACTAAGAGCCCTCACCTACACAGTTGTCAAGAAAGGATCTTTAAATGAGGGCTTAAACCAACATCACTGTGATCAAAGTCCAAAGGAGGAGCTACTGCAAGACAATTTCTTAAGATGCTAAAGAGATTGAAATAGTGACGCTGGTACATGCATGAGCATCAAGAAGGTAAGTGAGTTTCCATTTTCTTTCACTGGTTTTTTGGAGGTCTTAACTTTTTAAAAAGATCCCCTTCGAGGCTAAAATAGCATCATTACCCAGTAAAAACTCCTCACCAATTTTTGCAGTTCAACTACTCACCAAATCAAATAATAATTAATACTTACCCCATTAAATATAAAAGTTAAATATAGCCTTATTCCGTCGAAGAGTGCATAAACTAGTACCCAACTCGGTAAGTATCCTAAAATGATGAATGAATTCTTTTCACTTCAGTTAATTTCGCTACAGTAAACTTTAAATTAAGAATAAACCAATTAGCGCTTTGTTAAAAAACTAGGCTCGGTTCAAAAGTAACGATCTAAATAAGTCAAGGTTCGAAAAAGAAGAAAGAATTCAGGATTAGTGCAGGTTACGCCTACTAAGGTTAGGTTAACACCATACGTGTAGCCAAGTAAAAAAATTGGGATAAGCTTTATCACTTATCAGTCGACTCTTAAGTAAAATTTTTGAGTAGAGGCAAAACCTTTAGCCTAAGCTTAAGGAAGGTGCTATCTCTAATCAATATATCTCCTGGTTCTAGCCAAAGTCGAAGTTTAAATCCAAATTAGGCGATTAAAACATGTATTATTATTCTATTTAGATCCTAGTCAAGGTTTTGAGTCATTTTGATCAATTCAAAATAATTAATATTTCTTACCTTATTGAGCAGTCCTCTTGCTCGAATTTTTAATTACTTGATTCAGGTTTTTATAAATATGGAGAAATATATATGTGACACTAGGCAAGTTATGTCAAAATCTTCTATATAACTACCGGAGGGTTCAGATGATATGGAAGCACTAATACTTGAGCACGAGTCATACTCAAGTCTTCTAGTTTTATCCCTGCTCGAATTTTAAATACCTAAACCAAGGGAGAAGTTAGTTCTAAAATTTATTAAAACCATCTTGACGTAGTTAACAGATAAAAAAATAGTACTACTAAATGATAGGCCACAACATTAATGTTCTGTTTCACTACCTTAAGGATCTTTTTCAAACCTTCCTTCCCAGTACTTTAAACTGTTATTGTTCTATGCTGACTGAGTTTTATCCACAGATTAAAAGACGTTAGCTTGAATTAAGTTAAAAGATAGTAGCTTGAACTAAGACCATTACTGTATCTCTTCTTTTTAAGTCAATAACTCCTGGTTTTTATTACCTCAATAATGAATTTGTCTCACTGATCAATTTGAAAACTCTTACTTGAAGGAAGGAGCGGCCTTTAGAGAAGATGGTTTAGTTGGAAGCGGATAAGTTGCTTGACCTACTACGGCGCTATGCTCCTAACCCAAGTCGGCGGCCTTATTGTGTAAGTATCCGTAGTACTACCCAGTGTCGTTGGTCAATTGGTAATGTCACTGGAAGAGTTCTATTAAGGATTATAAAATCGCAAAGGTTAGGTGATAGCTCTGTGTCCTTTACCTTGTGTCAAAACCCAAAGTAAACTTTCGTAATGCCACCAACAGACTCCCGTATCTTTTGCATATCTAGCCAAAAATAACTTACGCGTCTGCTGCCTGGCCAAAGATTCGCTGGTGATAACCTTCTCGCTACAAGTTAGACATAATAAGCTGCTACGTGTCATTATGGGCACGCTTAGCTTGCTCGAAACGGTTACTTACATTAAGATTTTTAGTTCGAGTCCATAGCCACATTTTTTCAATGCAATGCTAATACCATCTATCAATATCTTACGAGAACACTAGCCGATTACTGGCAGAAAAGTTCAAATATGAAGATAGATGGGCACACTCTATCGCCGTTCGCGCAAAGCGCTTCAAATTTTTGATGTTTCTATAATAAGGGCCAGAACTAGAGGTAAACAGATATATATGAAATCGAGCACTAGAAAAAATACCATTAATAAAAATAAATTGTGTGTTTTTTTAGTCCCCCTTGACTTTTTGGATGTAGTCTGTGCACTTAACCTTTATTACGGATTACTACAAAAAATATTTTACTTAATTAATAATTTGTGAAAAGTTATGGAAGGAGGCTCATCCCAGGAAAAGTTAGCTAAATTACTAGCTACCGTCAAAGATTTACAAATAAATTATATTTATGCAAACAAACTTCTTGTAAACTAAAAAAATGAAGAAAAATAAAAGGCTAAAATCCTTAAAAAACGAAAGAGTAGGAAAGTAGGTATAAAATATTTTTTTATAAAAAAAATTCTTTCACTTATAATTACCCACTAAGGTATCTTACTAATAGCTTTAATGATATTAACAGTGTCTCTATTGGAAGCGCAAATCTAAATTTAAAAATCTTAGCAAAATTTGGTTAATAAGAATAAAAGAAGTAATAATATTAATACCTTACATAGTAGCAATTGTGTTAACAGTATTGTAACGAAAACATTAATTATTATAATGGTAGTATTAATAATATTAATATTAATAGTAGTAATTATAATAACTATTGAAACTCCTATCATTCTTTTTAATAAAACAGCTTGGAAGAAATTTGTCCCCACGATTTAAAAAGCTAATAATATTTTGTATTAAAACGCTGAAAAACAGGCACGTGGAAATTAAAAGATGGTACTTCCAAAACTAATTTTAAAACCTTAGAGCCCTACTTGACGACACTGGAAATATATATTAGACTTTTATTTACCTTCAGGAAAGCGTATTTATTAAGATAGAAAATGAAAATTCAGGCAAAAGCTGTAAAAAAAGGTTCCATCTTATTTATGTCCTCAATATGCGTTGCTATAACGAGATCAGAACTCCGCTTCCCTTGTCCTCTGTAGACTACCCCAATATGAGAAAAGTATATATAACCTCAAAAACATAGGCTGCCTAACAATATCTGTATAACCTTTTATGGATAACGGTAGAATTAGGAAAACACTTAAGATGTCAACTAAGCGAGTGTATCGAAAAAGTTTGTTCTCCGACTACATATGTGTAAAATGCAATGAAGGGAATGGACTTATTATATAAGGAAAAAGATGGAAAAGCAAGGTCTGTAAACTAAAAGGGAGCTTACCCCGCCTCGCGTCACCTTTAACATACTCCCTGGAAAGACAAAAAATTAAAAGGAAAATATCAGAAACCGTTTTATTAAACTAGAAATGAATAAGCCCTCAACATATGGATTTATAATATAAACCTCAACGTCTTGTCTAGAGGCTTATTAATTAACACTGTTTTGGTCTCCCTAACTGAGGTTATTAGTAACCACGCGGAAGGCTTGCGAAACAAAAAACGTTTATCACATGAACTTTTTATTAGTTACCAATTAAGAATTAACCTCATATCGGAAACTCACCCGAAGGAACAAATTTTTAATTCCCAATTTCATTACTTATAGGTTGCGATCATATACTGCTTTTAAGAAGATTGGAACTATAGTTAAAAAAAGGCATTTAGCAATTGGGGCAAGATATAAGTAATCTTCAGAACTTAGAAGCTGTTAGGGTACACGCCAAAGAACCGAAAACTGTCGATGTATAAGTGGTTTCAGCCTACAAACCCCCGAACTAAATAGCTTCAGCTTATTGAGCTCAGTTTACTGACTCAATTGGAAGCACGCGCGTTAAGAGAACTCCTATGCGAATAACAATGAAAACCTCAGCTTTATAGACTAGTTTACCTAATTTTCAAGATGCAGGGCCGAATGTTTTAACTCGCAACTCACATCACACCACGGGCAGCTCTAAAATGTTCATCATTGCAGTACTTGAAAGTATATACCCCTCTCGAAATTTTAATTCCGAGCTTCCTTCTACCATAGAATTTTACCAAGCAGAGAGCCACTATCCCCATGAAGACTCAAGTACTATAAAAGTAGTTCTTTTTCTAACTTTCTAATCACAATTAGACTGAAATTTTAATAAATAAACTTTTCCGTCTACAGAACCAGGTGTCGATGACTTAGTTTAGAAGCAGAAATACAAAAAGCATACGAATCTACCTCAAATGCTAAGTCTCCTAGGTCTTTTAACTTACTGCTCTCCAATATATCGCTGTTAAGCAAATAAATTTAAGAAGACGCCCAATCAAATAGAAATATATAGAAGAAAAACTTCTCAAAGGCAAAGTAGCTTAAAACAAAATGCCTAAATCCTGCATACTTATAAAAATTTTCAAGGTCATGTCATCTAGGCAAACTCCGCAGGAGGATATATAATTCCTCCTCCGCCTTTCCTTGGTAAAACGTGTTAATGTAATATAAGGAGGGGCGGCCTAACAACTGTGTGGCATAATATGATCTAATAAATATTTATACTATAATCCTACCTTATGTAGACGTATAAGCCACTTCCAGTGTTAGCGCCGTCCCAGGAATAATAACGATATCACCAATATATCATTTAGAGGACGTAACACATACCACTAGATATAAATCTCTCGTTTCGCACAGCACAACACATATTCTCGTTTTCTGAGGTAAAATTTAACTCTAACTTCGAAGAGAATCCCTTATTTACGTCAACCTATAACCATAATTTGGAAGTCCCTATTGCATCAGTTGCAAAAAAATTAAAAGTATAATTAACTTCGAATCAAAAAGGCAGCAGGTCTAAACGTTGTATTAGCCTTATACTAAATCGCTTTACTACCAAGTATTGACTTCACAAAGAAGTTCTTGACGATATTAAGTGTATCCTATTTTTTTATTTGAAGAAAGCTAGCAAAAGTCGTTCTTAAATTTCCAGATTAAAAAAATTAGGAAACTTTGTCAAGGACTATAGTTCAAAGGTTAGCTTTTCTGAATCGGTATAGTTGCTATGCCCGTGAGACTCACGGGATCAAGAAATTTTGTGAACTGAAAAACATTATCCCTGGGCCTCCATTTGATTTTTATTAGTAGCACCCTACAATTAAAGGAACCCTAATATTTGTAAACTGTTATAGAGTGTGTATTTAAAACTTTTAACTACCGAAAGAACACCGCCATATTTTTAATTGAAAATATTCAATAATTTTTGATAGAAAAGATAATTAAGTTTCAATAATAAAAATTTTTTATCGAACTAAAAGTTTTGGTGCATGGAAACAGTTAATTCAAAAGTAAGACTCTTAAACATTGTTGTTCCTCAAGTATTACTTTTATCACCACTTTTATTCGCAATCTTTACAATGGACATCCCATCTAAAACCGTGTCTTTATCCCGATATGCGGAAGATACGGTTATTTTGGCAGTTTAAGATCGACATCGGTGGAAAAAAACACCTACGACATAATCGGTAAACCATTGTTACTGGATATAGGATAACGGTTAAAAATCCTAAAAGTTCAGCATTGCGTTATTTGCAAGAAATAGATATAAATTCAAAACAGCAAAGTCCTACACTTATTGTAAACTTCTATTTCGTGGAGCTCTCATGCTAAGTATTGGGAGTTAACTGGGTGTCATTTATATAAAATGCAAGTTTTTAAAATAAATTCTTTCAGATGACCATGGAAACTTCATAATTGCATAAGTAATACTTAGTTATATCGTGACTACAAGTTGAAGGCAATTTAGGCATTGTTCTCAATAATTGCGAGTAAAAGATATAAAGAATACAGTGAACATTTTCATAGTTTTTTAACTATTTCTGTTAGTTATAATTCAAACTAGTACAACAAATTTAAAAGAGTCATACAAGTTTTAAGTTTGCCTCATCTGGTCTTAATTCATATTCAACAAGTACTTTACACTTCCCATATTTATAGGTAATAAAATATATAATAATGATAACATTTTAATTTATTCTTTAACGTACTCGAGTCAAAATTTATTTATTATACATCATATAATATATAGGAATTAAAGTATACATAATATATATATATAATAATTTATACATTTAAAAAAATCATCCTGCATATACACTTGAGTGTTTCGGACGATTCAAGCAATATAAAATAATATGTTTGAAAACCAGTTTTCGTGGGATTTTTATACATATTAGAGAACTGATAAATGCACCGCCTAAAACTGTAGTACCTTCATCTTTACAAGGGTAGCCGAGAAGAAAAAGAGCACAGTAGTCTATAACTTTAAGCAAAAGGACAAAAGTTTTAAGGTAAACACCTCTGTATCTATGTATAAAATCTTAAGCATAAATTTTTGCCTCAAACTTATTAGGACACCGTCATCATAAATACTTTCAATTTTTTAAGCCGCACTGGCTCTACATCTACTGCTGGAGCCCAGGTGCAAATTTAGATTGATAGAAATAATCCCAAATAGTTTGCAGCATACGACGCCCGAGTTAGAAGAAGATGTCCTTTCTGTATAAAACATTTTAATGATTCCGGGAATTTTAGAACAAAACCGAGATGAGTCTAATTCGATAAAGTGTCATATTTTAGCTCTTTCAGCCAGCTAAACTTAACAGAATTGTACCAGAGGGTAGTAGGTAAAACAAATTTACGTTTAGAACAGGCACATTACAGTAAAAAGTTATTGCAAGCCCAGTAGATTCCCGTTCTCTTCTGATAAGACCTCAAACTTGCCACAACGCTGGCCTTCACCCCCGGCTTGAGAAATAGAGCATGTCTGGGGCTCTATAATCTCAATATGTTGTGTTTATCTGAAATTCCTTCCAAAAAGTCAATTAACATGTTCAGATCAGATAAATTTTCCCATGCAGAGTATAATTCTGGCCGCAAATATATAAACGTTACAAAAATTCACAAATTGTAATTTTGTATGACTTTAACTTTATTAAGGAAGAATCCTATTCTTCAGGAGAGAAGGCCGTAGTGGTCTCCTAAAACAGAGTTTAGGGGTCATGAAAAAACCAAAAATTTTGCTCCTTCAACTTTTCACTGAAGGTAGTTGTCATACCGGATGAAATAGGATCATTACGCAAATTAACCCGGTTACAGCCTAAATTGAACATAAAAAATAATTTTTTAAAAGAAAAAGAGAGATAAAGTTATTATTATTTATAAATTAAACAATAAAAAATAATCTGTTAAAAAGAAAATTAAATACATAAAATTATATTCCTTAAAATTAAAGGTAAATGGGTAACAGGAGAAAGCAAATAAAAAAGAGAGAGCTAGAGTTCACACTGTGCTCCCCGAATATATATATTAGTATTGCACTCAACTCGATCAAAGAAATGAATCTTTTCTATTAAGTAATTTGGTAGCAGGATATTGGATAGTTATTACCTAATATATATGAATCCTTCTCTATTAAAATTAAATCACTAACTTTTTCTTTTTAGCTGTGGGTCTTTTTCTTGTTCTTGCGTGTGCATATACCGTTGGTTGGTTAGATTAAGTAGTTTTCTAAACATTTAGTGGAAGCTATTTATTGTCAACATTATAAAGAATGAACGTAATTGATTAGTCCAGGAACTTTTCTATTGTAACAAAGTTATTCTATAATATTATATAGGCACCAACAAAAGTAAATTCTCCTTCAGCTAATTTTTAGAACTAGGTTAAATATATGATACTAACTGTAAAACTTAACAACCCGAGAACTGTTAACCAAAAAATGCTAAGTCGGGTGAGGTACATACTGTTCTCGATGTACAAAACATTTAACGCCAGCACGATCCGCAAAAACACCACGTAACAGAAGGCAACCGGCATCAGTAAAGACAACAACACGCACAGCTCGCAGAGCAATAATCTACCTTACGACCACAATTGGTTGTTGAACCTATTACGTCATCTAAGGTTTTCACTTTGTGCGTTAAAAGCGTTTTTATAAACGTATATTTATATGGCCTGAAGAAATAATAAGCGTAGATGTTTAAGCTATCCAGGCAAGTGGTCCACGCTAATAAATAAATAAATATCTATTCACACAATTATTATTTTATATTTTTGTAAACTTCGAAGGACTACGTAACTAACATAATTAGATGGGTAAAAGTCGTGATAATTGTCAATTACTACTACGTCCTAATCTTCACGCTGCCCCTCGTCTTTAAAAATGATTATAAATTTTGCAGATCCTGGGACACGCGCTTCAATGACCTTTAGCATGAGTGCATTAGATATATAAAAACGTAAAAGAAAAAGAGTGATGGAACAAAAGATACAAAGCGAATTGAGGGGAAAGGATTATGAGGATTGACCAACTGAGGACATAACTAACTTTTTTGATCTTTCACCTTCGTAGATGCAATTAATTCTTACTTAAATTGAGTAAATTTTGCTGCAAGATCACTTACATCTTAGTTGGGGACCGCGAGAACCTTGCTTTCTATCTACTACTGATTAAAGTTTTAGTACGTTGACGGTTTTTATTAATTCTGGCTAAAAGTATAACTAAAAATTTTAAATTGGGTACTGCTATTTTTGGGGGTAGTTTGAGGTAATGCCTATTTATCATGGTCTTCTATATCAACGTCATTTATATTAACATTTAAAGTAGCATGGAATATGGAGTCAACTCGGATAAATCACGTGCTCATGTCAATCATGTGGTATCATATCACATGTCCTTGCACGTGTCTCTCTAATTATGAACCACGTGCTTTTTACCGCGTGATGGGTGCCAGAGCACGGGTTTCTAGGTTTGCCAACATATTTTGTACATTTTGTATTTCTTCCCTGAAGGTATCCAATACCCTTCCTCTACGGAACAACATACTGATCGCTTCTCCTCTTTTTCTCTCTCAAAATATAAAGCTTTTTCAAACAAAAATTGAGTTAATTAATTTGAATTAGCATCGTTTAAATTACTTCCAATTTTATCAATTCGAATTTTAGATGTTAATTCTGTAACTTGCTTAAATTTTCCATTAGTTCCTTAAAAGAGTTAATCTTGAAATTGTGTTTAAAATTACTGACCTTGGAGTCTCAGCCATCTTGTCATATAATATTCCTTTAGGTATTCCTTTAGGTCTCTCTATACTTACTGTCACTTTAATTAAAGGATTTAAAAATTGGTAACTACGTTTACAATATACTGACTTCAAAAACTTACTTTTGTTAGGAAAGAACTTCGGCGCTAGTTAGCTAAGGGTTTATTTTAATCTTCTCTTGACACCTAGGGTATTCAGTTCCTTTTATGGTAGGTTTCTTGCCTACATTTTAATGTCGGGTTATGTATTAAAGTTTTGCAACCTGACGGTTTGCACGTTTTTATATCAACCTTACTTATGTCATAAACCTTGTTAGTAGTTTTATATTTATTATAAAATATACTTTTTTATGTATGGCAACTAAACAGAAGCTAGATGGTAGAT
The DNA here is from genome assembly GCF_036711695.1 of Zophobas morio. Classification (NCBI taxonomy): domain Eukaryota; kingdom Metazoa; phylum Arthropoda; class Insecta; order Coleoptera; family Tenebrionidae; genus Zophobas; species Zophobas morio. The sequence goes on along the minus strand of NW_026973071.1, from coordinate 34,163 downwards.
TATTCGTTGTATTTTGTAACTAATTACAGAAAACTGGAGCGCTCTTTTCGCTAATCACGTACTAGTGAATTTCTCCAGGAATGAATGATAACGCTAATCTCTCGCTATGAAAGTTACATAGTAGCAATTATTGTTCTATGTTAAGCGTTAAAGCACATACTCAAGGTTGTAGCTTCGATTTACCGACACAACTCTATTTTTTGGTCTGATTGCGTACATAACCTCCCCTTAATGAACCTAGTTCAATATTTCATCTTTCAGAATGCGGTTTTCTTCTAAGAGATAATGTGGATGTATTTAGCTATAGCTTCAGTGCCCTTTGTAGTCATAATTAAAAGGAATATACACATTTGTAATGTGATTAGTATACTAGCTTGCTAAATTTGTCATTAAGAGTTTTCTCACAGTTAAGAGTTAATAAACTGTTTAAAATAAAATCTACTTCTATTTAAAACATAAAACTCTTAATTATCTAATTACGCGATTGAACGCTTGATTATAATCTACGCGTTAGTTCAATGGGAAAATTGCAGTTAATTGTTCTGTTTTAAAAATTTATAGACTTATAAACTCAACCACTAAACATAAGGTTAGTCCCGTAGACTAAAACGATTTCACGCTTAATAAGCTATTAAATCAATCGCAATTTAAACCTAACTTGGCAGGTACACGTAAACAAAATAGCCAAGGAGCACAAGCAGCACAAAAACATATCCTATTTTATTTTTAGCATTGGAATGCAACGGTCGACCTTTTGTAATCCTTAAACCGCTCAATTTGTATAGATCCTCTTGGAACATGGTATACAAACTAGTGCATTTTCCCAAAGGAGTATAATGAATAGCCCAACGGGCCGAAATACAGTGAAGGAACACAGAATTAGGACTCTAACCATTCGGCCAAGTGCGGTGAAAAGCCGCTAAAAAATATTGCCAGAAGATATGATCATGAGTACTTGAACCGAGGCCTGCTGGAGACTCCGGATAGCATACTGTCAGCCAGCCTTTCGTATATCATTCTCCGTTCAAGGCAGGGAACCTTTCTCTTATTCTCAATAAAAAAAAATATTATTGAGCTTACAAATTCAAATAAATTTCTAAGTGTAATGAAGAGGGGTCAGAAACGAGTAATTTATATGATAGCCCTTGAGATACCTAAGTAGAACAAAATCCCCCAGTCCCCAGCTAACAAACAATACGTAAAAAAGAGCAACTATGTGTACATCTTATATTACTTATATTTATTAATTAGTGCAGATTCTTCATAAGGTTAGCATTCAGCTACATAGTGACTTCATAATCTTCTACGATCTGCCATTTTCCGTGCTGTTATAAGATTTTCTTATATTTTTATCAGTTAACTATCTTGCTAATTGGTTTGAAAGTCATGCAGTTCTCCTAAGAGAAAAAAAGAATTTAACAGCGGATTTATCTGTTCTAGGTTTTTATAGCATGCATGGCCGTATTTAATAATATTTCAGTTACATAGTATAAATTCTTGCTTTCATAGCTACATTTCTTACCTGTTTTTTATAAGGTAAGTAATATAAGTTCACTTAACCATTTTTTTCATCTTCAAGTGTCTCACCTTGTTTGCTAATAATAACTGCTTGTCATAAAAAAACAATATAGTCAGTTTCCTATATTTTAGCAAATTGTATAAGGACATGTTTAAATTTTGTGTGGTAAATTATCTTGCTTTTATACAAAGTCTAAGTTCACTTGTTTTGTAAGATTAAATAATATTAATTTATAGTTTTTCATCATTTTTCATCAATGTCATCTCTTGACCAAATCTTTTAAGATCAATTGTCTTATCTATGAACCTTGTGCCAGGAGTTGTTGTCCTATTGGAATAGCTCAGCTTTAATTTTTGTTTTTAATATTCTAGAGGGGAGGGCCAATGTTTTTCTTTCTTTAGTTACCCTTAGTGTGGAGAAACCAATAGGCAATATATAAAAGGTAAAAGATTATATGAACACAAGCCTTAAGTTTAATATACAGTTGATACCTATTTATTAAACAACAGAGTATTAGTTCCTTCCGGTTGGAATCCATAGTAGAGAAAGACTGAGTAAAGGCCTTGATTCTAGTGCCTGGGGCCCGTTATAAGGATGTTTTTTAGCGGTTTGTTTTCACACTAAGCCAATGTCGGTAGTCCAAGCTAGGTGTTTCTCCGCTGTTTTCGGTACTTTAGAACAGCCATGGTAGCTCTTTGGAGGGCATACAATGATAAATTTTTGCGCAAAAAATTTTCTCTAGGGAGATTTTGGACCAAGCGATTTAAGATAATTTATAAGATTACCGTAGGATGCCACCGCCAAAAGAAAAAAAAATTAGAGTATTCCATTGGTAGGATACACTAGCAAACATTTAGGGAAAACACAGATTAAGCTTCTTCAAGGTCTTTAAGAAACCCACACCTCCCCGTAGTATGCCAAGCACTAAATAAAAATAAAGAGTAAACTCTTACTATTTGGGGAGATGGTCTGAGTTACCTTACACCTAGAGTATTAAGGCGCACGATAATAAATGAGCGTTAAGAGGTATTTAAGATTAGGATCAAGGAAGCAAAACTAAATGTTTAAGATCTTCTTTATCACGAAAACCAGTATTGGCTTTTTAATATTTTTATTTGTTTAAATGGGATATAACTGCTTAATCTGTCCTTCTATCATATTTTTTGGCAGAGATATATATAAAAGGATACTCTATTGACCATGTTTAAAATATATCTCTAACTATTTATATTGGTAAAATTCTTTGAGCTCGTATTAGAGAAGGCCTGCCTACATACGAGGTTATATATGTAATAAATCATATCATAAACTTAAACTTTCTACAAAGTTAATTCGTGTGGTGGGTATACAAAAATATAGGAAGCTAAATTATTTGAACAATTAGTATAGCAACTAATTTGAACCTACAATAATTAAATAAGATTTATGTAGAAAATAAGAACAGTCTATGAGCCAAAAAAATTTAACTAAAACGTGTAAACAAAGATTATGAAAACAACTCAGTGGTAGGTGTTTGAGTTTGTGAGGTCATTGATAAATTCAAACAGCTTTGAAAATAAATTAAATTGGATTACAAAAAACTTTTAAAGATTTTAAATATCTCGCAATTTAAATGTAAGCACTCATTAGAGTGCGAGACACGTAACAAAGTTTTATGGTCCAACGAGAAAAAAAATCGATAAAATTTTGACTTAAAACCGTCTAACGTTCGTTATATAGCTTTTTGATCAGTAGATTATTCTCTGTATATGCCTCATTAAATAAATGTGGTTGAGCATACTAAAAAGCTAGGCCTACATAAAAAGCTTAAAGAGTGTTTAGAAGCAATACCCGTGATATTTACGATAATAAAAGAAGTATACGTATGCTTTGAGTTACTTATCATAACTTTGCATAGACTTACAAAGTGTTAATCTACAAAGTGAATTTTCAGAATAGTTATGAGATTACGTTCAGTATATCTTATAGACAAATGAAGCTATGCTTAATTATGTCACACCGAACAAAACAAACTTCCTCAATCAATAATTGGAGCTTATTTAAGAAACCGAGAATCCGAGCTTATATAAGTAAGACAATTTTAAAATTTTACTATTACATAAATGTAAACATTTATTTTTTAGTACAAAAAAGAAATTTCAAAACTTTCTTTGTTGGTAAAAGATGGCACTTATAAGTAATATCTCCGTAACTTTTTAAAGCATAAATTTCTTACTAATGATTATTTGGAAAACCAGTGCTCTTCTTGTCTAAGAGTAACTTGATCTAATAAACTAAAAACCAAATATTAGGGTGGGCTGCGGGGCGATCTTGTTCATAGCTATATAGTAGCTGTGTAATTTTTGTCTTCCTTTCTAGAGATGGAAATTTCTAAAATTATCAAACATTTTTCTAAGGCCTTTACCTTTTCAGGCATTTTTAAATATTATGAAAATTAACTCATTTTTATTTTAGAATAAGTGACCTGTCGTACGTGACCGTATGCATTTAACAGTATTAATAATATAATTTTTTTTAGTAGAGTCAATCCATATATCTATATAAAAATTATATAAGAAATGTATGATAAAGTCACAAACATAATTATAAAACCAAATTTAGCTTTTAATGGACTCATATCACCAAATAACACTGGGAAAAAATATCACTTCGCAATATATCGGAAACTATGTTTAAATTATTCCTTTTTAAGGTGTGTTTGCTAAAGAAAACATAAATTAGAAACTCAGAGACGTTACCTTTCTTATAGATATAAACAATTTATCTATTTTAATTGATAATTAATTTAAGTCTGAATAAAAAGTTTAACACCTTTCTAAACATCATTAAACACATAAATACCTTACCTAATTGCTGAAACCTAAACACTGGTAATCATCTCAAATTTAAATAATGAGTGCAACATAATAATTAGTGAAAAGTCATCTTATACCTTGTTAAAACTGATGACATAATTTTAAAGATTACCTATTAAAGTTCCGCAATTACAATTTTAATAAGGCATATGTAAAAAATACCTGAAGAAATATATAATTAGAAACCTATCTGCAGAGCGGACGTTAAAAAAATTCTGGTTGTGATACGGAAGGTTACAGCTATTTTAATATAAACGATTCATTTTTTGTGGTGGGGCCCTGGTTACGTAACATGCAGCCTATACCACATAACATAGTTGCTTTTAAAATGGTTATCAAGAATAATAAAGAGCGCTTAATGAACTTAACAGGAGATTATAATTTAACGATAGATGTCAGACTTTAGCGATTCCAGGTAAAGCAGGCGAAAAAATTGGCTTATAAAATATGTGCTAATAACTGCGATACACTGATTGGAATCCACGGGGGGCATGTGAACCTAAGTATTGCAATGGAACTAGTATCCACCGAAAGAGTTATTTTGAAAAGTCCGCAAACGGAGGGGAAGAATAACATCCGCCGCCACCCAGAGAAGAACCATTGTACCTTATTTTGAATGGAGCCTATGGAGCAGCTGCGAGATTCCCCAACCTTGCCAGGAGCAAAGCAAGTCTGTTACGCAAACTAATAATATTAACATCTCTTGATACCCAATGTACTAATAATGAAGAACTAGACAATCTTGGTCACAAAATTCCTTTTTTGCGAGGTAAAATGTAATATCTTCCCTTGTTAAAATTATCCCCCTTAGAGAGATTGAGGGCAATGCGAACTGCCTCAGCCTTGTAATGAAGAAGAAGGCATTGAAGTGAGCTAAAGAAGTGGGACAATAAAAACACCTTCTCTAGGAAAACGAAGAACCTCTCACGGATACGCGTTTTTGTATAATAAAATGTACTAAAGTTAATTACCACATTTATTCCGATTGGTGTGAATGGAATTAGTGCAAAGTGAGTCCTTGTCAGGAAAGAGCACTCAAGAACGCACACAGAATCGTAGTAGGGAATAAACCACCACAGCAAGGTGAAATTTGCGATACTTAATGCTTGGCAGACAGGAATATACCGTAAATTGTAAAGCTGTTGATAATAAAAATCTTTTTAGAGAATTAGGTGTGCCAGGAGCGGCTGCTGCAATAGTTCCAGCGACAAACACAGCAACTTGGTTTTAAAAAAAAATCAAGGTACATTACCGTTTGACGGAGCGGCCTTCTGCAAATCCTATGTTTAACAGCCGTATCACTACTACTAAAAACCCTTTAACTTAAACTAATGTATTTTGTTATATTAAATAAACTTTTTGAAACTATAGGGTTCTTTAGGTTATCCTTAATATGTAAGCCCAAGTTTCTATAAAGGAGACTAACATAACATAAATATTTTTTAATAATAGCTACAATCTTTTATAATATTTTAAACCAACACGAATATAAACTTAAGGCAAATTTTCATCTTCCGTTATCTAGACATCTGTTTATTAGGTGCTACGTTGAAATAAAAATAGTAAAACAAGGCGTATGCAAGTTGCAAAGAGCTTTATACGGCTTTTGTACCAAATAGCGCTGCTCTCTAATTTGATTTTTCCACCTTTATACAACAAAACTGGCATACATCCTTACCAATTTGCTTTCTTAGAATGGATTACGGGGAGTTTAATTACTTCCTAACTTAATGTTTACGGCGTCTTATCTATACTTTCATTAACTGATCATACTTGTAATACTTGAAAGGATATCAAGACGTCCTTTAATCAATATCAAATTCGAGATAATCCCGTATGTGCTGAAATTTGTCAATAAGTTGTCTTTCATAATTTTAGCTTTATATCATGTTAAAGCAACTCGTGAAGTTATCACTTTAAAACAGAAAAAGAGACTTTTTCACCCAAATCCTTTTTTTAAGTAGATAAATCGATCATCTTGTGGTATCCATTAATAAGGGCACGAGGCTTCCGCAACTTCAAAAGAGGTCGCCACACACTTGAACGCAATTAATCCGGTATAAGGTATCCAAGTTCGCCACTCCCTCTTACCTTTAGATTAGGGAACTATGGTAGCTCAGGTCAAGTGTCAAGCCCTTTCTCTTTCTCAGACCCTTTAGATCTCGAACCTCTCGGATCCGGCTCCCAGACGAGCTCAGAGGTTCAGAAGTCCATCACTTTCCTAGACTCCTCTAGAGGTTCCAGAAAAACTTGTCCACCTCTGGGAATCGAAATGGCGTCTCACAGAGAGTTAAACTCTTAATCTGTTAAAAGTTATCCCTTGGAGTTCTATCATTTTGTAATTGCACACGCTCTATAGACGTTAGACTTTTAGTTTAGTATACTCTGTCCAATTAGTAACAGCACTATGTTCAGCCCTGTAGACCAAAAAAATTAATTTATCTTGCCTTCCAGACAATCAAGGAAACTTCTTTCCAGTTCTAGACTGAAAGAACGCTACAAACAAAAGGGGGCTCCAAATATTACATTTGAGGTTTGATTATATATATATAATGCGTGCTTTGAAGAGGTTGTTAAGTACTAAGACCAAATCTATTCAACATAGTGACCATGGTACAATTAATTGCTTGGTTTAAAACTTACACCGAGTGGAGACAAAAAGAAAGTCGCGCTGCAACGCTGTCGCTAGCTTATATATATCACAATTTTTTATTTAACCCTCTTAAAGTTACAGCTTTTCTTTAATTACAGATTTAAAAAGTTTACTTGTAAGCGAGTTGTAGTGCCTTAATAAGACAGTATTTAGAATTAGATAATATTCATGGTTTTAAACTTATATATGTGAAATTACTTAACAGACCAGCGAAACAAGCTTGAGTAAGGCTATAAAGAGATATTATTAAAAACAGAATTGAGTTTTTTACATCCTTATAACATTCATATCTTAGTTTTAGGGCTACCAGTCCTTACTAACGCGTTATACAGACAAATTTTAACACAAGTTATTATATTTTATAGAAGAGGTGGATTACAAATTAAAAATTGTTTGCGATAACAAGATTGGACAATACGGTGTTCGCAAGAACACTCAAACATTGAACAGTTTTCTTAATTTGTGTTTATACCTTATTTTAAATGAATAAAATTAATCCTATATAGTGTTTTAATATTTTGCTGTATCCATCTAGGAAAGTAATAGATTGTTACCTTATTGTTTTTTTCAAGATTTGTTAAGGACAGGGTGCATGTGCTTATAAAATTTGGCCATACACGGCTGCTACCATGATCTTTTTTATCCTCTTTTTTTTCTTTTTAAAAGATTTCTTTAGCGCTACTAAAAAGTTTATAAAAATAAACAAATTTAAACGGTGCTTTAAAATTTTCAAATACTTATATTACATCACATTACTAATGACAGTACTTATAAAAAGGAAAAAAATATTTAACCTAAATAATATAAAGTAATGAATTCTCAATACTCTATGTAATTCTTTTTGCCCTGAGAGGCATAAACCTTTTGAGGTTAAAAAAAAAGAGTTGTAACAGGCATTATTGAGTTCCGCTTTTGTTTTTTCCATTAAATATTCAGTGCCATGCACCCTTTTGAGATTTATCGTTTTGACTGTCTGATAGTTTCGAGAACGAGTATATTATAAATTTATATATATACATATAATATAGGAAAGTCGAAGGACTAAAAGAAAACTGTGGTAATTAACTTGACAATCTTTAACCCCCCCCGAGACCCGACCACCACAAACTAAAAGCAAGTAAATACAATATACAAAAAAATTTGGCCAGCGGGTGCCTACTCACATAATTTGCAAAACCCTTGGACGAGTAACCTTCACATAACCTACAGATATCAAATTATAAAACCGTGTTTTAGCAGAGCTTTGCGAGGAAGTAACGAATCAACGACGCTGGAACAAAGTATTTGTGCGCGTTGCATCTTCTCTTTCATACATTGAGAAAGCAAGCAAAAATTTTGTATTAAGCAATACAATATTAATAATATGAGGCTTTCATTGAAAAATAATAAGCGTCTTGTAAGCGTATTAAAGAAATCCTTAAAATTAGTAGAAGGCAATTACTGTAAGCTAAGTCTTTTGTTATATTCCTTGGGGATTTCTTTTTTATTTGCTTTACCTCTGGTAAAATTTGAACTAAAATTTGATGAAAACGCCCTTAAACTTCAAGTATATATGTATATATTTTTTAAAACTCGTAAAGTATATTTTTTTTTTCTCAGTACTAAAAGAAATATTAATGTAATAAGCTATTAAGTTGAACTGGAGTATACTTATATTATAACTTACATTACAGCCTCTTCCTCAGTCAAGAGTAAACAAGAAAAATGTTTATAACTTTGTCGAAACACTTTCTTCTCAGCCCGTCGAAAATTTCGAAAATCTTAGCAGGCATACATGGTTATTGGAAAGTTTTAGTGCTTTAGAAATGGAAACTTATAAACAGGACTTTGAGTGGGTATTTTTGTATATTCAAAAAATACAGCTTTGAAATTTTTTCTTTTTTATTTTAAATTGGATTTTCACATTTATATATATTTTTATACTTTTAAGGTTGATTCAGATCCGTTTTTCAGAGTTAACGGAAGCAATATTTATGGAATTTTGCGCTCGCAGCGTGCTCATAGTGTTGAGAGTCTCGTCTTGTTGGTTTCTTACGAACAAAGTAGTCTGCTTTCTTTTTAAACAAAATATTTTTATATTTTAAAATCTCTTAAGTTTTTTAGTTATTACAATTAGTCATCAAAGCTTTCATTTCTTTGAAGGTTTTTTATACATACTTTTTAAATTGCAACAGCGCATAATAGTTGTTAAAGAATTTTATTTATCAATAAAGGTTAGCTTTTTGAATGTTAGTAAGTTCTCTTTTAATAAGTTTTTAATAATAAGAGTACTTCGTTATATACCTGTATAACCTTTTTATGCCTAATATATAAATCTTTCATTGGTTATAGTAAGCAACATATTACGTTATAAATACTAATTTATGTTTAAACTTAATTAAAATTTATAACACTTCTTATAAAAGTAAACAAGCAAGATATGAAAACAGTTATATTTATTTTAATTATGTGTATATTTTTTGAGTTGATTTTTCTTTTTTTCAGAAGTTATTGCCGTTAAATTTATTAGAAATAAATGTTTGCGTAAGCTTTTCGAATCGTTTTTAGTATATTTAGAGTAAAACTTATAACCTTTTCGACCCCGAGGCACATGTACCACCAGACTTGACTGTAAAAGTTTGATTGGATAAAATTATAATAATTTATTTTGATAAGCCGAAAACCTTCACTAGTTTAGTATATTAACACATTAACCTTTTAAACAAGATTGTTGACTGCCAGTACGCGTCACATTAGAATATATAATGGGCTCTCCTTATTTTTTAATTATTTTTATTATTATTTTTTAACCTTTCCAGATGCCAACTTTAGCGATTGGCGGAGTCATTTGAGTGTGGGAGTAGCTTATGAGTTGTTTCGTTATTTTAAAAGTAAGCATTTCTCTTCTTGTTGTCTATCAAAGAAAAATTGTTGTCCAATAATATTAAAGAAAATTGTTATTCATATAATAATGAAGCCTTATTAGGTTCGCTCGGTCATAAATTACATATTATATAAGTATTGATTGGCTATAAAACAGTTGACTTTAAAATAGGAGTCAAGGGTTGGCCGTTCATAACAAACATAACATTCTTTCCGCCACTCTCTCATTATTGACCAATCATTTTATCTTTAAGAGTTTACTCTCCATAATTTGTTTTATATTGGATAATAAAACACCAATCATGACTTTTTTGAAGGTTTGAAGACACTTTCGCGGGATTTTATCCTTTTAGTAACGGAGGGCGGAGATGTTGGGGTTCAAGCCTGGCTCAACGGTTATCACTATTTCCCTTTGAAGCCGTCGCCTACTGGTTTGCATTATTATTATTCTCAGTCAATTACTATATACAAAGAAAGAGTCTATAAAAATGGGAATAAATAATTTATAACTAAGAAATAACTACACCTCTTCTAGAGCGCTATAGAAGTTATAATATTAAAGGAAATACGAAAACGAGTTAGAAAAAGAATGCAAAGAAATAATAATGACTAGTAAAAAGCTAAATAAAGCTTGTGACTACACTAGGGGTATCATAATTATATCAAACACAACTTAATATGAAGATACGTTTACGAGAAAAAATGGAAGTAATAGACAGGATAAATTCACCAGCAGAGTAAGAACAAAATAAGTTATCATAAACAAATTAAGTAGACTGAAAGTAAATAAAGTAAAAAAGTTATAATACATAATAAATATAGGCCTCGAATATTTATATTCACACAATCAACATCACCCGAATCACAAATGTGTTCCTTTACTGTAGGCCTGCGCTATTCGCCCATTCGCGGTTACGCGGGAGAACTTCTCGGCGGCTTCTCCATCGATGTACGAAGTTTACTGGTTTCCGGTCTCCAACTTTCGATAGGTGATCTCAAATAAGAATAGGACAAGCCAACATTTAGTATATATGCATTGTAGCGGGTCCCAATGGTATTCAACCAAACTCGGATCTGCTCAAGTTAATCTCCTCGATGAGTGAAGAGTTCAATTTGCACGTGTCCATAGAAAAACAACTAATCCATTCGGCCGCTTTTCTTCATGAATATCTAGGAGGTTTTCCATTGGTCTATTATTTTACTTTTCATTTGTATGTTTTGAGTCGCGGTCTCTACATGCCATTTTTTGAGTAAGCCGGTTATGATATTTAGCTACGCTATCTGGTTGGAAGGCTTATGAGGAAAATGCATTTTTAAGCGCATTGAGGCATTATTTATACTAACTTTGACTTCGAGTCTCGTGATAAATTCCTCCACTGCTACTCTTAATTATTTTTTAATCTTCTCATAACTTTATTAAACTCTTGAATCACTTCATTTACTTTTTTTCTCCTTGAGTCTTTTAACATTATTTTAGCGTATTTGCCTTTTAAATTGAGCACGGACTTCTTTGATCTGGTTGTGAATATGCTTCTGAGCCAAATAACCGGCCTTCCTAACGGCCCTCATGGCCCTTTTTTGAAGTTTACTTCTATTTCTTTACTCCGTACCAGTGTTCTTTATGTTATCTACTCGATTTTATATAAATATTATATGCCGTTCGTAGTTATTAGAATTCAAAACGCATTCTACATATATCGCTTCACTAACAACCTCGTTGTTGTATTAGCCTGAATATCCCTTTCGTTACGGTGAGAACCTTAGAAGGAACTAAATCGAACGGCGTGGACATACTATATTTTGGGCGGTAATCGATCACTTGTATATTCATTAGCATTATAAATAGTTTACTGAAGCCTTCACAGCATAATAGAAAAGGTCATGCGAGTACTGGATACCGTGGAGGAAAAGCTGCACCAATCGTTTTTCTATTACATACTTGTGACGGACAAGCATTTTCTGCCGCTTAGTTATGATCATTATGTTTTTCTGTTGCAATGTCCTACCCTCCCACCCTTGGTCAGTTAGTAGTATTATTTATGGTGCAGGTTGGGCGGGGGCTCTCTTCATCACAATCTATGACTGTTATAACATTTCTTCTCGGCAGGCTTATACTTCATACCTGCTCTGTTCTTTTTCCTCTCCGTGTCGGCGTTATCCTTGGGCTTGTGGCTCCATTGCATATCTCTGATTGGTCGTGCGAATCCAAGAGCCGTCAACCCCGCTGGCGGTACAATTTTATCGGCCCTACAAGTAGTTTTTTTTTCACCATCAGTGCCCCGTAGACCATTTGCCCAAGAACCTCACTGAATCCCGTTACTTCAAGCCACATGAGCCTAAAGGCGGCCTCGCATTTTCTCTGATAGCCGGACAGTTGCGCGTTTCTTTCTTCCTCGCGGTCCTGTCCATATTGCTAGCTGGCTTCTCCACGCTTCTTTTGCTCCACTTTCCCACCTCTGTGTGCACGTGTACTTTCGCTTCAATGGGGCTTTTCTCTGCTCTCGTAAGCGTGCCCCGTTGGGTGTTCCGCTCACCATTAGAGGGTAACTGGAGGCTACTTAAGTACCTCACCGCCACATGCACGAGCAGTGTTGTTTTGGGTATTTTCTTTCTCAATTTTCCATTGGGAGTGATGGTTTCGCTCGTTGCTATTCCACTCCTTTTATGGGCTCGCCCGCTCGCAGGTCTTACCTTGTAGCAAATAAAAAAATTTTATTGTTTTTATCATCGTATAGAGGACGTAATTGGGAACAAACTGGTCAGTATAATATTTCGAGGACATCTTTATCCTTTGTTGATACCGCCAGTCTTAATAACTGCTACGGAGAAATTTCTTCGTCGGAGTCCCACTGAAGACCTGTCGCTATTCACCCGGGCTTATTATTTATTGGGAGTGTGGTCTCTTCCGCTCGTCTCCTTTCTTCTTTGGTTTCTGTTTTACTCGTCGGTGATCATACTCTTTTGTCCAAGGATATCTATTAAATTAAAAAAAGTATGAAAATAGCTAATAAAGTTTGGTACGACATTTTTCCTAAAGAGATTTGTTTTTGTATAATTTTAACTCAGAGCGGGACCTCTTTTATCTTATTTTACTTTTGTTCGTCCGTTGTCGAGTGTAGGCTATAACTTTGTTACCATCCTTATTTTAAATTATAGGTATGATTAGTTCTAGTAATATTATAAGTTTGAAAATTTTCCAGTTACTAAGAACTTTTGAAGCCTAGTAAGGTTGGCATTCTATAACGTACAGCTAGAGAGACGACACGCCGAGCTAAATTGGAGGGCTGGATATGTCTTCCCTCTAGACTGCTTGCAAAAATTATATTAAATGGGTGAAAAGTCCATTATTATTGACAATATTATAAAGAGAAGCTCGCATAATAGCTTATCTGTGCATAAAACACATAAAGTTAAGCCTATTGGCCCTCAAAGATACTTAAATTTTTTGTAAACTTTAAGGCCACAACTTTAACCTTTGCTCTTCTTCTAGAGCCTTTTTTCAGGTTATTGACTTCAACGGGAATAACGGGGTTTAAAGAGATAAAGGGTATTGATTGTTAAATCTTATATTGCAGTGATTTTAGCACTAATGGTTCCATCATTACTTGCATTCTCGGAGAGTTAGCACAACCAAGCGCATATGCAAGTTTATTTATTACGGAGGGAATGATATACTAAGTGGCGCTTTAGTTACAAAACGAAAATAGTCCAATTCGTAAGCTCCTAACGGAGGTTTGTTAGGTTCAAACACTTCGCGTCAACAATAGTTTTACTGTAGCCTACCTAAAATATGTACACGTCTTTTTTTTATCTACGTATGCTTAGCACTTTTCAAATTATGGGATAGATAAAAGATTTATTAAAAATAAGCTATTCTATAATTTTTATTTAATTCAATACTCATCGTGTTCTACTAATTCTTGTTTGTTCTGCTGAAGATTATAGAAATGTGCCACCTAACAATAATAAGACGAGAGAATTAGCAAATTATCATGTAAATAAAGAGACCGATTGCGATGTTGTGGCTTCTTCTGGAGTCTTGTCCTCGCGAATGCGTAGAAAGCGCGGAAAACGAAGGGAAATCCCCTTATTGGGATGCACCTGGAAGTATGCGTGGTGTAGAATTGGACGAAGGCTGTCCGAGCAAATAACGCACCAATCCCTTGGCTGCCTGGTACTTGGGAGAGATGGACAAGTCGGACGCTTTTATTTCCCACACTACAGAAGGAGAAAACCACACGGCTAGCAAGCAGCCAGTTACAAAAAAGCAGTACATCATTAGCCTATAGGAAATAAAACCGACTTGCATCGGCTCTATCGCACTTGTAGTAGCCTTTTGGTGCTTTTATTACGAGCTGCAAAGGAATGCACTATTGACCGCACTGATGTAATGAAAGAGAGCGAAGTACGCCTTGCAGAGTACTGGTAAACGCATCCAAGTTTTCCTCAGAGAGCCCAGTCCCCAGCTGAAGAGAATTTTAGTGCAACTGCACCGCCAATCAAAGACTTGTTTACTTTACAAATTGTTTCATACTGCTCAGAAGTCGGATTGTAGCAAGCCAATAAAAAGTTCCCATAGACGCCAGTCCTTTTCCCTTGGCCCTTAGTCGCGCCTTAGCCAATGCATTGGGCATGAAACAATCAATTAGAAAACTCTGAGCAGTTACCGATGACCACGAGATCCAAGGTATCTCCAATGCCCTCGAGGTAATCGGCCTTTAGCTGGAGCGCATCCATCAATAATGATTGAGTAAAAAAAAGGATATAAACTTTCAGCCAATTGCGAGATCGCTTTGAAATTTCGTATGTGGCGTGACTGGAGAGAGTTTTGATCATGAGCCCCTCGCACTTGTCTGTAGTGAACTAAAAAGTTTGGCACGCGGTCACATGAAGTATAGGAAGGCGAAGCCTTTGATGGATTGGTCTAAAAAGTCTTGAATATCTTCAGTGTCTTGCGAGTCCATTCCCTTCGCGAACTGAAATTGTCCTGAAAAAAAAAAGTTCTTATTGAAGAGCGGCCATTTGCTATAACGGACACCTTCCAGTGGTATAAAGTTTTCCTTTAACAACATCCGCCTATCGCAGAAGGGCAGGCGGTGACAAGGCTGTCAGTGGAAGAGCCGTTCATAAAGTCAGGAGACCACCTGAAATTCTGTACCGTTCCGTTGAGGTACAGAAGATCAAAAGCAAAGACACACACGTGTATTGATATGGCTTGTGCTTCGACTTCCTGTGAAAATGCTCACATGCTGATTGCCCAACAAATATATTAATGATAACTTTTCGTTTTCTAGTGGATAAAACTTGAAACGGAAGCAGCTCCCGTTTGCTAGCGTCCCACGCGACGGCTTCGCAATCCAGTATAAAACTGCGAATGGTCTCATCCTTTTTAATCTAACCGATAGAAAGTACAAATCAACACTTTCTGCGAATCGCAAACTGCCTCACACCCTCTAGTGAATGTACACTTACTTTATTAACGCGAGCAATAATATCGGGAAACTTCTGGGTGGTGTCCTCTTGGTTTCTACTATATACCTTCGCGGTGCCGTCCTCGCATAGGTGCAGCTGTGCCCGTTCGCCGTCGTATTTGTACTCGCAAGTAAAGGCGTGGCCTTCGAAGCGGCTTAGTATTTGCCTTATGCACTTTGTTGGGTGCGCCAGCATCGGCTTGACGGGAATTCCTGCACAAAAAAGAACATCAATAGAAGATAATAATTATATATTTCTATAAAACCGGGAGTGACTGTGCAGTAGAGTGGGATATCCTCCAACGGATGCTCCAACAAAGCAGGCACTAACTTGTCCAAACTTGGCATTTCACTAAAAAAAGAGCATAATACAGACTTTCTTAAGCCAAAATATAATTCAGGACGGCGATAATAATGAAGCGGCTACCAAAATGCGGTTTTCACTAAAGACACCGAGCGGTCCAAAGTTTCCTGTTTAGCGCGCGCGCCATCTTCAGCTAAAAAGGGGCACGTAAGAAGTTCTCCCAATTGAAAACATAAAAAGTACGCCACAATATTTCTAAAAAATTAAACCATCCAGGTGTGCCGGCGGTGTCAAAGCAATTGCGTGACCTAAGCTGGTCAACACGGTCTGCTCAGCCAATCCAATACGAAGTTTTCCAGACAAGGACCTATAGTCAATGGGAAACAATCTTCTCAAGCCAATAGTATATCGTGAAGGGGGGCACTTTAGAAAATGCTGGATAGTAAGAATACAAGGAAACCACACAGCGAATGAAAGAGAAAAGCAAGGGGAGCAACAGTGGCATTCTGTCACGTAGACAATGGAATACCCACCGAATCCAGAATTTGGCTTCGCAGGACGACCGACAAGCAACTAACCCGTTCTTGATCAGGTCCACTTTTTTCTGAGTGCTCTAGATATATAATGAAAGGCCTGCTACACTGCTGACCAATAACTACGTTTAAGCTGCTCACAGTATTTCCGGTGACAGCGGCTATCTTTTTCAGAGTTTCGTAGACGCCTCGCACGGTCATCGGCTTGGGGCGGAGCAGCGTCTTCTGTCTTCCCCGACTGCTCTACTAATACTGAATGGTCAACGCTGAGGAGTCGACGAGCACCAACAGGAGGCCGGCAACAACCGCTGCGACCAATCCGATGTCGCCTAGAGCCTCGATGTCCTCCTGGATGGTCTTGATGCTCCTGCCCGTCGCATCCCGCATGGCCTTGACCAGAAGAGACTCTCCCACACCCAGCTCCGCACCCTCATAGGCGGGCCCGAGCTACGGATTTAAGAAGAAAAGCGCTCAATTGGGTTCTAAAAATCTTTAAAATTATCAAAAAAAACCTTATTTAGACACAAATAGACACAGGGAAGGAGATCTTCCGGAGTCAAGTAAATGATGGAGCGCAGTAAGTCGCTGACAATTTCGGTGATTTTTAATCTAAAAGTGTTTATAATAAAAAGTCCAGTTTTCTAATGCTTCTCTACTTAAAAACTGCAAATGAGATTTATTGTTAAGCAAAAAAAGTACAACCAAAGAAAAAAGAAAAAAGAAAAAACCGTTTTGGCTCCTGTTCAATGATTTCAAACGTCTCGGCAAGAATAGAGTATGGAACTCTACATACAAAAAAAATTAAACAGAAAAATATTAGAATTAGAATAAATAAAAAATAATCCATAGTAAATAGTAAATTACGGTTCATTCATTTTCCAACTTGCATCACTCCAGATGCGATAACCAACTCTATTGGGATACTGGCGAATAGTTGCTTCGATTAAAAAAATAAGCCAATAGCAAAATAAAACAAGTTTCATAACGTTTTATATTATAATTATTATAGTAACACTCAAAAAGAAAAATGAAAATATAGAAAATTTCTAGGTAAAGGAAAATAATTTCATTCTACATACAAAGAAACCGCCCCACTAAGTAAATATTATTTAATATATATATATATAAACTTATCAACTAGTGAATTATTATAATTATCTAAAAGATCAAAAGATTTCCAGTTTATAGAATCAAGTCCAACCATCTTCCTATTATATGACAAATAGTAGAAAAATAATATTAATAATTACAAAAGTTGCAAGTTTTATAAAAAAACTAAAGTACTCAAATATAAACAACTTGAAATAGTATTATAACTACACTTAAATTCACGTGTATGTCGAATTTCAATCAATTTTTCCAAGCGTTAAGCCGGAATAGTTTAATTATTAAAGAGAGAAATTTAAAAGTTATTAAAAATAAAATGATGTATATACAATTTTAAGTAAGAAAGTTTCGATAGGGATTTTAACTACATATTATTTAAAGAGATCTCACCATCATAGCAACATTCTTATAAAGTTTGCGAAATGTAAATAGGAGAAACAAAGCTCAACAGCTAATAGTCTCTCCATTTTAAACTAAATTACTAGCGTGTATATATAATCCTTAATAGCGTAGTATAAACTTTTAGGTATGTTATAAACTTTTATAACGTAAAAGGTACTAAAAAGATATAACTTTAATATTTAAATTTCTAAATATCCCTAAGTTAGCAAGGATTATGGTAACCTAAAATCATGACTATAAGCTGGTTTTAAATTTAATAAATATTATATTACACATAAATATACGTATCAAATAAATAAAAATCTATAATATTAATAAAAGTAAATAACCAAAAAAAAGAGGTCAAATAATGTGTTTTACTTAAAGAGATGATATTTTAATAAGCTACTAACCTCTCTAGAGTGTTCAAGGTTTTCAGAGGAGGAAATTTTAGCTAAAAAGTATTTTTTAAGATACTACTAGAAGGTAAACTTTTATATCATAACTTCTTTTATTCTTAGAATCAACCAAAGTAGCATCCTCACTATGAGGTACTTTACTTCCAGTGACAGTAACCAGAGTATCATTTTTGTGAGGCATCTTTGTGCCATAAAATTTCCTTACGAATTAATTTTAAAAAAAATTAACAATAAGTTAAATACGTATAAATATTACAGAAGAGAACTTTGATTGCCAGGCATGGTTGTTTTTTTTTTTAAAAAAGATACGGTAAACGATAGCATAAAAACAAACTTAAAAAAATAATAATATAATAGTATAAGTAGTTTAATATGATCAGTAAGTCTCTTCTCTTTAAGGTTATAAAAAAAAAGTTTCTAAATATTTGGCCTATATAACTTTATAACAAAATAAATATATTGTGTTCAAAGTTGTGAGCTGCTTGGCCGGGCCTAACTTGTTGGTTGCCACCACATAAACCCTCCTTTTCACGCCTCAAGTTTTATTTCATAGTACGGAAATGGTTTTTTTTATAGCTAGCTCGGCCGGGCTTCGGATAAAAGATGGTAGGTAGCAAAGTTATATAAAAGCTCGCACTATAAACAAATGATAAGCGTAATTTATTAATTGCAGTACAAAAAGTATAGTTTATGAGCTAGTAAATTGCGAACGCAAATTTGTATTATTTACCTAATTTTAAAAACGTGCCCATCCACAACTTTTTTCATATCCTGTCTTCCCTATTTAGAAGGCTTACTTGCTTAAATGCTATAGCTACTGTTATACTACACATATTTAAACTAAGATATAGAAGTTTACATGAGGAGTGTAATAAAAATGAATTCGGCCAAGGCTAACGCTGACTACTATAAAAAAAAAAGCACCGCTTTATAAACAAAATAGCAATGCTTCACCCAGAGCTGAGAGTGTATTGGTTTCCCCTAAGCGTTCAAAATGCTCTTGCGCTATTCAAAACAATACCTCCTTCTAATGATTGTAAACCTGGTCATACTTCACCATCTGTGCAAGTAACACATGCACTAAAATTATTATTAACCTCTAAGAAACTGTAGTGTCATAATTGACTACCTGAACTTTTTAGAAACATTAATAAACCTTTTCCTAGTTAATATGCTTAGGGGTTTGAGAGAAGGAACGTGAATCATGAGAGTAATTGTGCAGCTAAAGATAATATAATATAATTTCAAAGAAACAACTTAAAGATGGCGATAGCTTTTCCTTATTAAATTATTTGAGGTACAGATTAGATCGTAAGGCTAAATGTTTAAAAGAAGTAGCAATATTTACCACCAGGCATATTTTTTACTCAACTTTGAAAGTTAATGATAGGAAACTTGGAGCTGTGGGTTTAAGTTTATACCTGCAATGCTATAACTGATTTTTTTCTATTATTATTATCAAGGGATTGTGCAGATGCTCGGTAATATTGAGCGCAGCCTGCTTAGTCTTGCCAATAATTAAAGTTATTAGGCTTAGACCGTAGCTAGCTGGGCAGGTCATCTTACAATAACTGTAATTGTGCGCTTCGCAGAATCTTTGAAAGCGTGAGCCTTTCCAGGGTCCGTATATAAGTTCTTGAATTTAGTGGTGGTTTGGGATGCCTACTGACACGTTTAAAAAAAGAAAATGAAATTGCATACTTCAAGTCGTTCCAAACCTAGGTCGCCGTGCAACTTTTCGTTCCGCACGAAATAAGGTATCGGTCATTAATCGCAGGGGCTTTTAATTTTGCTTAGACTGGGGGGTGCACTCGTCGACGTTTTTCTTATGTCCAAGCGACAGATGCAAAATCATAATATGGCGCACGCATACTTTATAAAGGCGCAGTTTATTGCGCAGGGACGTTGTGCTTTTAGCACACAGCAGTGGGTGGTGTGCGTGAATTGGCTGCTTTTGACCTTAGTCGTGACGAACGCTACATGTTACCGCCAAGTTATTCTTATCGATGACGACGCCCAAGTTTTTGGCCTGAGCCCTATCTTCCAGAAGTAAAAGGCGGGGGTAGCATTATGCATCTTTAAATGAGAATCGCTCTGCTCTTCATATAATTAACGGTTACTTCCCACTGACGATACCAGTTAGCAAATGTTTCCAAATAACACTGTAGGTGTTGCCTTGCCGTAATAATGAGGGGCTCTTTGAGGTGGCGTACTTTGCAGTGTCACCGGCATAGCGTGGAAAGCGGGTGTGAGGGTTTCGCAGAGAGTGAACTGTCTCGCAGGTATAGCGCGAAGAGGGGGGATAAGAGTATAGAGCCTTGCGGAACACTAGATGTCAGCCGATGGTAGGCGACGGCACCTCCAACTCTAAGTCAAAACGTGCGCCTCATAAAAACGACGCACGTGTGCTTTGAGGGCTAAGGGGATACCTAATGTGCGTAGTTTGCGAAGGAGAATCTCGTGACATATGCGTTTCAAGGCCTTTTCAAAGTCGAGAAAGACGCCCCCGTGGATTTCTTAAAATTGAAGTTCCGAGTCGGCCGTTCAATAAACTGCAAAAGTTGTTGTGCCGTCGGGTGTCCTCTTCAGAATCCAAATTAGAATTTTGAACTATAACCGCTTAAAATTTTTGGGATTTTTATATTCCCTAGCAAGATTAACCTATATTAATTAACTCTGTCCAATGTAAACGCCCTATATGTCCGGGACTGAAACACTATTAGAACCTTTTAAACGCGAACATTAACTTAAGAGTTAAGGTATTTATTTTAATAGATCAATTCTAATAGACTGGAGCATATAAAATGGGACCCTCAAAATAGGGCCTAGAGGATCTACGTACTTTTCGTCCAGAGGAATAATATCTCATTTCATGCATCGCTCTCTGTTTTACAAAAGCACTTTTTTAGATCAAAACACTTCTGATTGAAATAGACGTGCGCCACCCACACAAATCGCAATTTTAAAAAATTGTGGATACAACTTACAGACCTGGAGCTTTTTTCTCCACATTCAAGTAATACAGTAAATCTGGCTATTTAACAAGATGAGGACGCCAATCAACCTCACCTTCAGCTAAGACAACTCAAAATTGCATTATTACAAGTCCGAGAAAGATATATTTTCAACCATTACCTGCCAGACCAAGTGGTCCTTACTAATCACAAAGGTATACCATAAAACTTCGATTAGGTCCTTAACTACTTATAAAGACTTCCTTTGGGTAATAGCCCGCCGTCTAAAGCCATACCGATTATTAAAAAAGTAAAAGAACGCTGTGGGAATCAAGTCCGCAACCTTCGCTCGATTGCCATACCCCGATAACATATTAATGATTAAAGCAGGTTAACTTGGTTTGTAAGATTGTTGATGAGGTTCTTTCCAGAAAACATGTGGATCTGATGGTCTCGACAAATTAATTTTTAAGCATCTAAAATCGTGATATTTTAGATAACATTACCAAAACACTGCGACTTTTTTACTTGTTTTCAAATATAACAAAAAGTGCCTCTGATAAGTGAACCCGGTCTATAAGCCTTTTGTCATGCGTTAGGAAAGTGACACGGTCAGTGATTTCTAAAAGGCTGTGAAATATAGTCACTGTAGCAAGCCTATTAATGAGTACCAAGTCGATTCCAGGCAAAACCGCTATCTGCCAGAAGATCTTAACACAGTGCTTAAAAAACATTTCTGGCACCTATGTTGTTTTCTTTGTATGAAATATATGTATGCAAACTCCTCAGTTTATATTGCCAGTAGGTCAACGATCGCAGTCAAAATCATCTCAATACCCTAAAACTTTTACTCCAACATAAAGAGTTAAATATAAATACAGTAATACTGGTGAAAAAAACCTAGGACTAAGTGCTTTACTTATTTATTAATATATTTAAAAGTGAATGTTCCTAGTGCATGATCGACTAAACAACTTCTAAAACTCGAGCTCTCAATTAGAAGTAATCGCATATATCTTTCGTCAACTGCACTTTGCATATCCGAACTCTCGGGGAGAGCTTTGTACGTGGTAGCCAACGTGGTCGCTACTGCAGTACTGATCAGGCTCCTAGAAATTTCTCAACTAGAACGGGATAAACTGCTTGCTTTGCCGGTGCGCTCGCCGGGTGTTTGTGGGCCATCACTTTATTTATACAGTGTGCATAGAATTAACAGTGTTTGTATGCGTTCGGCCACCTAACCTTATACCTCGCAAGAGAACTAAAAAATTTTAATTTTTATAATAGAGACCTGCGAACGATTACCAACGCCCGCTGTATACAAGTAAAAATTAATTTTCATTATGACTGCCATCAAAAACTATTACATACGTTTTTCCTACAACAATTCCAGCAGTCAGATTAAGCACCTCAAGTTATTATCTGAAACGTTAAACGCAAACTAATTGTATTACTGCAAGTCCATATATTTCATAACATGAGGTACATATCCATTACTCAAGAGCAGATTAGTTGTCCGACTTTAAGAATAACTCTGTGCCAACCTCTCCTTTTTTTTTCGGTAAAATTCAAAGCCAGCCGCTTTTTTTTTTAAAATAAATATAAAGATGGATTAAGCACTTAAGGGTTTAAACCCCTCTTTGTAACTCTCAACAGCATAAATAAATAAATTAATGCTAGGTAGTAAAAATTTTAAATTTAAACCTGCAAGTTTTTCTTTTTTTTAATAAAGAAAAACTTGTAGAAAATAAGAAACACTTATACAGTGCTAAAAGTTCTTCCTACAAAGTTATCATACTACAGTTCAGGTCCAAGGTAAAAAGGGGACCTAAAGGAAGCTAAAACTAATTTTTTAAATAAGAAAATTTCTACGTCCTGACAAGTGTGATGAAGCATGCGCCCCTATCCATTCATTTTTCATTGGATATTTTTATGTTACACGCGACCAATAAAGCGCCTATTGCTTGTTTTCTTTTTAAGTTACTTTTGTTTCTACGTCCAAGTTCTGAGTCCTGCTGTTTCTATTCTACGTTCTTTCTTAAGTTCTGTTTCCCCTTGTGCACGCTTTGATATAGTTGTGCATTAGTTGCATTCTTGCTCTAAGATCTTAGTTCTGTTAAAAATTATAGTATTATTTTTGTTTTTCCTCATACATATTTTAGCTCTTATAAGTTCACCTTTGGTCGCTCATTATCGTCAGAGAGCCATATGATTTCCAGGATCATAAAAACAGTTGCCGTGGTCTCCTGTAGAGAGTGTAAATACCTGCGTCACAGGTTATGGCTTAAGTAACTATATGGTTAGAACGAGCTAAGTTTCATTGATAGCTTTCTGCACTAAAACGTCAAAATATTTAGGAAGCCGTCTTAACTTCAGGTCGCGGTATAAGGTAGCATCCCGCATAACCTAGAAGCTCCGCTTTTTGATTTAAGTACTTCCGTAAGACTATATCATGGAATATATGCATACAAACCTACAACTACACTAAACAGAAGGAAACCATATGAAACTATAATTAAAAAATAAAACCAAATTAAGGCATCATAAACTAATGTTTTAGAAAAAGCATTTTTAAACAGTTTGCTAGGGGCTTTGTAAACAAAATATTTACTATATAAATATGGTAATTACAGCAGGCATCTTTTTATCGGAGTCAAATTTAAGATTCTTAAATTTAATCTAAACGATATACATAAATGGAAAATCTTTAACCTTTTGTAAACGGTCTGAAGCCTGTAATAAGCAACTCCTAAATCCCCCTTGGGTGGGAACCCTTAGTTGGGTAGGCCTGGCTGGCATATGTGCTGGCCGGAGTTTTTGGGCCACTGAGTTTTTATGAAACCGTCTCCACCGGTGGTAGCTTTTTTGGCGGTTTTCCGCCACATTGGGGCGAATATCAGAAAGTTCGGGTCCGGTATTTCCAGCTTTTACAGCCCTTCGAGACAGTTGTGAAAGTGCAAATTCCTTCGGGTTGGTATTTGCGCCCATTTAGATTCCTATTAAGCCAATGTCACGTAATAATTATAAAAAATAAAACAACTTCCGTTCTCTTGTTTTCCTTTTTCGTTGTGTGTTATCAGGCCGCACGACGGATGCTTGAATTAAAGTCGGCTGATTAATTTGCGCTAAAATAGACCCTTTCCACACAAAAGAAGGTACAATCTCTTTTAACTTTGTTCATGAGGTATATTATTGTGATGGCGTTATAAAAATTCTTTATCGATCCAAACGCCCATACATTCAACTTCCGTAAGCCGAGCGGGAGAAAGAGAGGGGATGTCTAACAGATTATTTCAGTTAGTTTCCCTAGTTTCCCGTCTTCGGTAACGAAATTAGCTTTGCTCTTCAGTAGGCTACTTGTAATACGCCACGAATCAAATCATAACTCAAGGCAGTAACAAATAAATAAGCGTATTTGGAGCCCTGCCAACTATAATGAAAAAGGTGATGTGGCAGAGAATTCGACATGGACAAATTATATAGAATCGGAGATAGCAGTGAATCCTGCGGGGCTCATAATCTCAACTCTTTCAAATATAAACCGGCTTGGTATATTGTTTTCTGAAGCAGAAAAGTTAAAAAAACAAAGGAGGATCTGGTACCTTCAGGTTTATAGTTTTATCCGATAAAGCTTTCTGAACTCTACAAATTAACGCACCTGTCAACAAAAAAAAATAATTGAACCCATTTTCTAAAAAAATGGAATAACTGTCGCGTAATAAAGTAGCACTTATAGGATTAAAACTGAAACTGTGGAACAAGAAATACTCCCCAAAATCTTTAGGATCAGGTCAAGAATTACAGCTTCTGCTATACTCCCCATACACGACAATAAACTCATGAAAGATGTTAGGAAAGCACTCGACGGCTGCCATTTTTTATTACTCGGAAATGTACAAAACTTATTAAGAGTTTCTAATCGTGTTGGTTACATCGTCAAAGACGGGTACCATTTTAGCTTTTTAGAGTCTTATATCGTTATCCTTAACTTATACTGTAGATTGTCGCTGTGATTAGGGCTATTTAAATAGCAGGAGCTACTTCTTTGTAATTAGGTTGAGGCTAAGTCAACTATGCACGCAAACATCCGCCTTAACTTTGTCATCGTAGGTATAATAGTCACTCATCAGATTTAAATGTAATTATTTCCTGTAAATTCTACTGTATTCGACAAATCGCCAAAAAAGATATAGAGTTTAAAAATTGTAAACTCAGCGAACATCAAGCCCCAAGGTTCATTGCGCAATTTATCAAAGCATATTTTGACTTATTAACGTGTGTAATTAATAAATTAATTATAAGGGTTTTTGGGTGTTACGTATTCGTTCTTTCCCTTTTCTTTAAGGAATCATATGCAGTAACCTCAGGAAAGCGTGCTTTACAAAACCGTTATACATGCTTGAGTTATAGTAGTCTCATAGGAAACCACTAAACTGTTAATAGTAACTGTAGAAACAATTTTGAATAGGTTGTTCTTAATTGCCCGTGTAATTAGTTCGTTATATCTACACCTGTTCATGTATACTTCGGATTTGATCCAGAAGATTACATAAGGGGAGCCTATCCCATAAAGCACGAGTAAGTGGTTCGAGAGGAAACCTACTAGTGAGGTTGGATAAAGTCGAATCGTGTTTTCTTTGGCCTGCTCTAGTACGTCTAAAGTTCTTTTCTTCTATTACTGCTTGTGCACAGGTTTAAATCATTTGTGCCTTAGCTTCAATTTATTCCAAGAAGCTCTCACTACCTTCAGAGAACCTTGCCATCTTAGGGTCGTAACAAGAATAACCTCGATAGTTGGAGATGTGCACACCTTGACAATATGGAGTTCGTATGAAGTTTATGTGACCTCTTGCAGCTGACGCACTTGAAAGTTGGGGAAACATAGGGTTATGACCAATAGAGGTCAGTGGCGTATTCATAGAAATGTTTTGAAGTTTTGAGTTCTTATACCGAAATTGTGAATGACAAAAGTAATTCACTTTAAATTTTAATAAATGAATAGGCAAAAAAAAAGAGCTTTTCGTTTTTTTCGGAAACTTTTTAACGAGCGAACTTTAAGGGGTGTAATTTTATAAATCGTGAATTCTCTTCGACTGCGCTATAGTCAAGTTTTAAAGAAATTCCTTTTAACACTTAAGAAGGTCTATCTATAGAAAGCATACACTTGTAAAATTCGTAATTGCTTTTTTATAATACTTTTTGTGGCCAATTAAAAACCCTTTGATTTTATAATGATTTTTGTGGATTTTAGTAGTTATATCACTATAAGGTATTAATTTGATTTTCGTTTGTTTTTGCTTACACTTTCAATGTAAACAAACCTCAGCTAGTTAATTCTGCTAAGCGCAATTTGTAGGTTTTTTTAAATTTTTCTTTTTATAGCTAGTAATCTCTATGGTGGAAGTTTCAAATTTTTTTTACCCTAAAGGAATAGAGAGCGTGTTGAGCAAATTTATATATGTTCGTAAGGAAAGTATATAAAGTTAGAAATCTTCGATATAAATACAATGTACATGGAGTTAATGTTTAGCAACATATACAAGTAAATTAGAGTATTAAAGTTACTAATATTTGTGTATACAACAAATTTAAGATAAAGAGGATTATCGGTAAACAAGTCAAATACTTTAACCAAACCCGTAGTAAAAGATTGAAGAATGCAGATCTCCAAATATGGCAAAAACTCACTAAATCACAAAAACGTTTGCCATAAAATATAACTTGCAAAAATAAAAATTTGTTTACTTTTTCAGTTCTTTAGTTAAAGTTTATTTAAACGACTCAATTTTTTTTTAGAAGGCGGGCGTTATATACTTAGGTTATAAAGATTTTTAATATCAGTGCTACTAATAATGAAATAAAGTTAGCATTTTTGTTTTAGTGACTGTATTTCTTATTGCTTTTTGTTATTTTTGCTCTTTATAAATTTTTTATACTTTTAAATACATGGGTATAAACTTTTTTTTGTCTCTTGTCTTATTAGACTGCACAAGTTAAAAAAAGCCGAATATGTAAAACATATTAATTTGATGGATTGGTAAGAAATCATGCAGCTGGTTGACTAAATTATCAAGGAATACTGCAAACAAAACAAAATTTCCCACTCCTGCTATCTCGTGCTTTAGAGCTGACACGTGCATTCCTGGCAAAGTGATAATACTTTACCCTTAACATTTATAATTAGCAATGCTGAGCTCGTTAAGTTTGTATCATTATTTTAGATACCACATGCTGTCTCCTATAAGAATGGAGATTTAATTTTCAAGTTTTGTTAATAATATGAGGATTGTGTTCACATGTAGTTAAATAAGTATAACTCGAGGGCCTCATGAAGTTTTTCTTTCTCTTAATTTGTTGCCCAGTTGGGTTTAGTGCACATAAGTAGTCTGTAATATTCAAATAATTGTACGGTGCTCTTCGCTACTTCGATTTAGTTTTATTATACTTCATATTTATAATATTACTCTGCTGTCCATAATATACAGGTGCTCGGAATTATAGCCTACGAAATCAACAGGTTAAAAAATTTCTTAATTTGTTAAGTTTTTTTAAAGGGTGCGTTTCAGTGGCGCTCCAAACGTGTTTCTTAACCAAAACATTAGGAATATCTTCATATTTAATAATTGAGCAACTACTTAACTCACGAAGTTATAAAAGACTAACCTTTTCCTAATAAAGAAACCCTGTTAATTAAGAACTCGCTAGCAACAAGCAACACAAATGGGTCGCTGGATTCAAGGAGGTTGTTGAAAAACTGTGGCCCTAATACAGAATGGCGAGCAACTCTAACAGAATAGCCCGGCCGCAAGACCTCCGATGGCTCTGTAGAAAGCTTCTTCTTGACTTTGAAGGACAAGCAATACTAGCATGGCCTGTTTGGTTTTCATCGCACTTTCTTTTTCAATGCTTTCTGAAAGAAATAATAATGCAGGAAGCCAGAAAAGGTATTTTAAATATATTTATTGAAACCTGCATTTGCAAGAAAGCAATATAATTGCTTCAATAACAGCGAATTAATAGCGTTTAAAGCTTTTTTCTTTATGCCTTTAGTGCCTGGAGTTCGTTAAGAGGCCGCCGTCTTGTAATAGGTATTATTTTATCTACCAACCGTGTAGGATCATATTTGTAATTTCCTCTCTACGAAAGTTACGCTCCTGATCTCTGACGTCTAAAGAAAGCTTAAGAATGAAGACTTAAAAAATAAATTTTCAACTATGAACCCAATAGCAAAAGAAATAGGATGTGGGCTGCTATTAGTGTATTTTGAAGCCCACTTTCTCCATGGTCAACCACACCTGGAGAATATCATACAACAGAGTTATAAAGTTTTACTATATAAGGTTACTTTTAGTTAGCATGCAGTTCACCCAAGCCGTTAACTCGCTGCAATTTATATACAAGTTAACTTATTAAGATTCTTATTATGTTAAAAGCATCTTTACTTTTAAACTATGTACTACGAAACCTCTCTAAATTCTGCGTTGGATATATGAAACACTCGTTTTTAAGGTTAATAGTAAATAACTCACCCGTCATTCGCGAAATGTAGAGGCTGCAGGCAACGTGCCTGTTCGAACACGGCCATTATAATGATATAAAAGGTCTTTTGCACCTGGTGGGGTAGGGTAGTATTGCGTGCAGGTTTGTATCCTAAATAATAAACTTCCGGTAGTGGAGCTTCCAAAATACCGATGAGAATGCTTTCCAACGTAGACCAGCCGATTACACCTGTGCAAAGTAACTGCAGAAGCCATTTCTGCCAGTACAAGTTACAAACTGCCCACTTAGAAATAATAAAGAGCACCATCCCATTATCTCGATCTTCTACTAGCTCGCTGTGGAGTAACCCATGTATGATGGAAGCTGTACTAGAACACAGCTTGCCCATCATGGTCCGCTGGTATAATCCCGAGAAGGAGGACTGTACCTTAAGCGACTCTTAAACAAAAAGTAGGGACGGTGGAAGATGACACACTCTGTGTGCTCGCTCAAGTAGGTCTCCTAAGCAGCTAAGCAATTGAGCTATACAGTCAACGGCACTACTAGAAAGCATCGCGAGCGGTTTGCATTCTTGGAGGGCAGCCTAATGCGCCAATGCATATTTAACTCCATGGCAAACCACAAATCACATGGCATAAATTACTTCTGAAAATGCCAAGGGGGGTAAGAGGCAGACCTACGCCAGGCGTTCGCAGTAGGGGTTAGCGAGAGACAGAGGAGAAACAAAGCGGTTGCATAACTTTCTTCAAGAAAACGCAGAAGCTCTCAGCATTCGAAATGATGGAGAAAAGATTAGATGGCGACACAACGTTTTGCTCCTGCAAAGCCGCTGCTAGCAGGATCCTCGCAAAGCTCTTCAGTTCCTTGAGGTCGCCCAGTTCTAACATATTTATCCTTGAAAAATATTTTAAGAACAAACTCTTTCAGAAATAGTGCCAATAGACCATTTGCAAACTATAAACGTTGAACGTTCGAGAGAGCCTAATCCGCCTATTAGATACACAAAGGTGTTTTTTTGCAAAATATAGGGACTTAAAAAGGCTAACCACAGAGCATAGCAAACTTATCAGCCCGGAGTTGAATCTTATCTGCAAAGCTTAATAAAAGAGTATAAAAGCTAGTGGGTTCCAATCCTTTATAATCCCTACAAAGCGAGCTCGAAGTAGTTTATGAGCTTGTCGGTCCAGATAGAAGAAAGAAAAAGCGAACTTTCGAAGAGGCCCCCGAGAACCGAAGGATCCAGCTTGTCAATGCTTGACGTGCGAGAAAGTAACCAAGAGAGCAGTTAGTTGTGCAAAGGAGGACTTACACAGAGACGAGGGGCTCGAAGGGTAAAGAGTCCATTGCATAGAAAAAGCAGCACAAGCAGTTATCCCAGAGCGGGCAGGCGATGGGGCACTCTCTCAGGACCCACAAAAGCAGTTGATAAGCATGAATGCTTAATACTTGTAACGTCAGAATTCTGGTGTCTGCTTCTACTTTGACTAGAGGAAATCCTTCAAAGAAGAGGCTAACAGTACTATAACGATTCTTACAACTTTTGCATAATGATCGGCATATTTCAAAAGCCGTCGACTGGTGTACTATGCTTTGGGTCCCTAGTAATTCTATAAGACAGTCGATTAAAACTTTCTCTGATAATTTCAGAAAGTTCTCATCTTCATAAAGGCAGCGCATACAACCTATATAAAAGCAGTAGAAATTCTTTAAAGAGGGCTAAGTAATAACAAAGTAACTGAAAGGGACCTAATAGAATCTTAGCTTTGTTATTTACATAAATAAATTCTGTGCTAAGCAAAAGTTCATTCTTAGCCTTTCATTAGTAAAAAATATCTATTTATAGATATGAAATTTAATTTTTATACTTATAACCCAAATTAGTGTCTTTTCCGAAACACCGGTAACAGAAGACATGGAAAGTACATTAGAAAAAACTTCATCCTTCTCTTCTTTATTTCTAATACAAGGTTATAAAATAATAATGAAAAATTCTTAATTTTTTAAGCTAACTAGTCTTATACGTTAATTTTATATCATATATATAAAATTCATGCTTACTTTTCCTTAAATTCTGTCAAATAAAGTTCAAAATTTTCGTCTCTCTTAAAAACATAGTAATCCTTTCTGTCATACTTTTATTAAGTAACGTTACAGGCAGTATCTTTTTATATAAAGCTGCACACGTAACCTTTGATTTATGGTTCATTATGTCCATCTTACAAATCTTGGGGGCTACCAAATACTCTGCAAAGAGCCAATGTTAGGCAAGAATAAAAATTTATGTGTTCAAAGTTAAAGGCGATTTAAGCTCTTCTGGGAGTAGTATTGTTGGAGCAATACCATACTATAGTAAAGCTGGCGTAAGGTGAGAAAAGGAGGGAGTAGCCTGCTTCGTGACTTCTTAATCTGGTAAATGACTGTATTTCCTTATCGAAGTGAGTATCCGTTACGCCTTAGCTACCAAATAATTCTAAAAACGGCTGCCGGGGAATCAGTGTTATCCCCTCGTACTTGTGATATCAGATAAAAGGAAATTCTTTTTTCAAGCTATCTTAACTGTATTCTAGCGATTCAAAAGCCACCAAGTAATTATTACCTATTAAGTTTTAGGACAACAAGGAACTTTAAATCATATGCAGGCCTTTCTAATTCAATTTAACCTTAATGATATTCTTCAAGGTGCTTTACCTATTTATTAAGAAATTTTTCTTTGGAAAGAGCGTTGTAATGGCTAAAAAACAGTGATTGCAAAGTTGTAATTATTTTATTTTTATTAATAATTTTTCAGAGTGAAAGTCCGTAGAGTTGACGATCATACTTATACTTTATTTTGCATGAAGAATATCACATAAATTTTGTGCAAGTAAATAGAATAAATCTGCTAAAATATTTGTTAATCTTGACTGTTACAATCACGTATCATTTTCATATTCGTTGAGGCATTTACGTTATAAATATCCGAAAGGTCGTTACTGTCTTTATCTAAGCAGGAAATTTTTCACTTGTTATATCATTGATAGATTTCCCGCCACGCCAAAAAGTAGGGCGCCCCAGCTAAGGGGACTATGAATCCTTTACTAAAATGTCTCCTATACGACAATGCAATTGGCACTTTAATATTGATATAAATTAATTTCTAGTAGATTAAAGGGAATGTCTTGCGCTATATCAAACAGTTATGGCTAGCTACACTTTTGTGAAGTTGTGCGCCACCTCTTGGAACCCCCATTTATACCTTTCAGTCGACTCTGTACCTTAGCTCGTGGTTTCGCTTACTAGAACATTTTGTGCGGGTTATACTGACTCGAATATAAGTTCGCAAATTTAGGCTTTTGTTTACTGCCTTTGACGATGTTCTCTTTGACAGTGACCTACATTTCATTATTGTTTGGCATAGGCATTAGTTCGTTTGTTCAGTATTTAAGAAAGAATTCTCTGAGTTTAATTTTAACTCCCGTCAATTATACAGGATAGTATAACCCTAAATCTATCCTAATGATCGCAACTGGCAGTTTAATATTTTTATGTAACTTACCACAGCGTAGGATATGTACAGCCCACTACAGTCAGCAAAAAAAGGGTCTAATGGCTTGCGTTTGCTTTTAACACCTAAGTTTTTAAACTCATATCATCATGTGTGCTTTAGTTTTTAAACGAGTTAGCGAATTATTTTAAATTTTTCATTCTCCAAACGCACACCATTTTTACTGGAGTCCTTCTGTAGGCTCTGGACTCTCAATCAAAGCAATATCGGGTTTCTCTCTTTTGTCTTAGGGCTCGCCTACGTTTTTTAACTAGTTCTAGATAGTTAAGCATATATGCCTAATGTACTGGCACTACCCGCTTACCGGCGTCATATCGGGTAGGTCTACAAGACTAACTTTTCATCTGTTTTAGTAGCTAAATTATGCAAGAAACTGAACTTGTCAAATGCAAGTATTTTTTTTTGATAAAGCAACGAGTACGCTCGTCATCTTTTACTAAGAGTTGCATAATGAAGAAGAAAGAGAGGAAGAGTAATCGGGGAGAGTAAAAGGTAACCCAAAGCGCGGGACAGAAACATGTGCAACGATACGTAAACATCCATGTGGTATATTGGCGCATGTACAAGGTATCACGTGGTATGAACAAGTGATTTATCAGAGTTAACACCAAAATTAATGTGATAAAAATAAGTATTGTTTTATTTCTGGTTTCGGCTTTAGGTTTGTTAGATATGACAATGAATTCTACTGTCAAACCGAGAACTTGCTTGGATATTTTTAATAAAGATAGCGCAGTAGTGTAGTAGGAAACTAACAAAGAGAGCGATTGTTAGGGATGTGGCCATAATTATGGGGGTTCAGATACGAATAAAAACTCATATATCCTCTGTAACAGAATAAAATTACGTATAGATTAGTTATAAGACTAATTTATATATGGAAATTTGCAAGAAAATACCTTATTATTAAAGAAACTCCTGCAATATTAGTTATGTAACGTAAAATTATTACTTGCAAGGAGAGGGTTGAAGTTAAGTAGATTTTGAATGTGCTTTAAACTAAACCTCAGCGAAAACTTTATATTAAACTTTGTAACACGTGTTTTACCCTCACTTCTATGACTTATAGTTAATCTCATATATATATATATATGCGAGGTGTATATTTATGGTTAAAAAATAATTTTTTCATAGAAAGGAAAAAGCTAAAATCAATATTATGTAACTTTATCAGTTATAATTTAGAGATCTACTGGAAACACCTATCAAACCTCACTGTGGATAGTGTGAATTTAGTTTTTCTCTATCATTGTTGGCTTTCTACCTCGTCGCCGTTTATTTGGCTTATTACTATCAATGAATAGCTGGAATATTTCACTGTTTTTCTGCTGTTCTGTGAGTTTAAGCAAACCCTTAACTTTATGCTGCGATGTATAATAAATTAGTATTATAATGAAGACCTGTTTCCAAAGAGAAGGGAGGAATGTAAGAGGAATACGCCAGCGTGTTGAACTCGCTATCTATTCGAAGCTTACACCAAATAAAGGAAAATTTAGATGTTTTAAGATAAGTATGGAATAACATACAGTTGACAACTGGTTTAGCACGTAGTTTTTATATTGCCCAGACGAGGAGGACGGCTCCGCAATAAGTTGTTTATTTAAAGCAAATTCCCTGGTGACTAAAGCCTTCCAGTGGCAAGGAAGGGAAAGCACTGTTATCATGTGACGTACAGTCCACTAATAAAGCATGGCTCCATACTTTAATAAGGAACTTGAAGTTGTGAGGGGACGGCATCACAACTAATATTGAACGTCACTTATAAGGGCAGAACGAAATTAGTAATAAAACGGACCGTAGTGAACTCCATAGGAGTTATTTACTTTTTCAGCCACAACAACGGAGAGTTCTCTCTCCCTTAAAATATGAAGCAGTGCAGTAAAACGCTCTGCATTCTCTTTCTGAAGCTCCTGCAAATAAAAATAGTGATAAAACTTTTGATGATCATCACTATGTATAATGAGGTTACCCAATCATATAGCCAAGATCTCGTAGGATAAGCGAAACAAGACTAGCAAGTAAAAGCAAGTGAGCAATAGTATAAGATGTATAGAGTGCACT
>NW_026973070.1:0-44022 GCF_036711695.1 Zophobas morio | reverse complement strand
AATCGACTCAGAATAGGAAAAGGAGACGTTTAGGTCAATTTTATGCATTCTGGCGTTCGTAGATACAAGAAAACTGTTAAAATTCTTCAGAAACGTCACTTTTGAAGTGTTTTCTTGTACTTTTAAGCCACTCAGATACCCTACGGGCTCGGAAAGTGCAACGAAACCATCAAATTTTAGCTAGAAACTGTATTTTTGTCGATTTTTATTGAATTTGAACTATATTTCAACGTTTTTTGATGGTTCTGAGCCACCAAACACACTTAAAGCATGCAGAATCGACTCAGAATAGGAAAAGGAGACGTTTAGGTCAATTTTATGCATTCTGGCGTTCGTAGATACAAGAAAACTTTTAAAATTCTTCAGAAACGTCACTTTTGAAGTGTTTTCTTGTACTTTTAAGCCACTCAGATACCCTACGGGCTCGGAAAGTGCAACGAAACCATCAAATTTTAGCTAGAAACTGTATTTTTGTCGATTTTTATTGAATTTGAACTATATTTCAACGTTTTTTGATGGTTCTGAGCCACCAAACACACTTAAAGCATGCAGAATCGACTCAGAATAGGAAAAGGAGACGTTTAGGTCAATTTTATGCATTCTGGCGTTCGTAGATACAAGAAAACTGTTAAAATTCTTCAGAAACGTCACTTTTGAAGTGTTTTCTTGTACTTTTAAGCCACTCAGATACCCTACGGGCTCGGAAAGTGCAACGAAACCATCAAATTTTAGCTAGAAACTGTATTTTTGTCGATTTTTATTGAATTTGAACTATATTTCAACGTTTTTTGATGGTTCTGAGCCACCAAACACACTTAAAGCATGCAGAATCGACTCAGAATAGGAAAAGGAGACGTTTAGGTCAATTTTATGCATTCTGGCGTTCGTAGATACAAGAAAACTGTTAAAATTCTTCAGAAACGTCACTTTTGAAGTGTTTTCTTGTACTTTTAAGCCACTCAGATACCCTACGGGCTCGGAAAGTGCAACGAAACCATCAAATTTTAGCTAGAAACTGTATTTTTGTCGATTTTTATTGAATTTGAACTATATTTCAACGTTTTTTGATGGTTCTGAGCCACCAAACACACTTAAAGCATGCAGAATCGACTCAGAATAGGAAAAGGAGACGTTTAGGTCAATTTTATGCATTCTGGCGTTCGTAGATACAAGAAAACTGTTAAAATTCTTCAGAAACGTCACTTTTGAAGTGTTTTCTTGTACTTTTAAGCCACTCAGATACCCTACGGGCTCGGAAAGTGCAACGAAACCATCAAATTTTAGCTAGAAACTGTATTTTTGTCGATTTTTATTGAATTTGAACTATATTTCAACGTTTTTTGATGGTTCTGAGCCACCAAACACACTTAAAGCATGCAGAATCGACTCAGAATAGGAAAAGGAGACGTTTAGGTCAATTTTATGCATTCTGGCGTTCGTAGATACAAGAAAACTGTTAAAATTCTTCAGAAACGTCACTTTTGAAGTGTTTTCTTGTACTTTTAAGCCACTCAGATACCCTACGGGCTCGGAAAGTGCAACGAAACCATCAAATTTTAGCTAGAAACTGTATTTTTGTCGATTTTTATTGAATTTGAACTATATTTCAACGTTTTTTGATGGTTCTGAGCCACCAAACACACTTAAAGCATGCAGAATCGACTCAGAATAGGAAAAGGAGACGTTTAGGTCAATTTTATGCATTCTGGCGTTCGTAGATACAAGAAAACTGTTAAAATTCTTCAGAAACGTCACTTTTGAAGTGTTTTCTTGTACTTTTAAGCCACTCAGATACCCTACGGGCTCGGAAAGTGCAACGAAACCATCAAATTTTAGCTAGAAACTGTATTTTTGTCGATTTTTATTGAATTTGAACTATATTTCAACGTTTTTTGATGGTTCTGAGCCACCAAACACACTTAAAGCATGCAGAATCGACTCAGAATAGGAAAAGGAGACGTTTAGGTCAATTTTATGCATTCTGGCGTTCGTAGATACAAGAAAACTGTTAAAATTCTTCAGAAACGTCACTTTTGAAGTGTTTTCTTGTACTTTTAAGCCACTCAGATACCCTACGGGCTCGGAAAGTGCAACGAAACCATCAAATTTTAGCTAGAAACTGTATTTTTGTCGATTTTTATTGAATTTGAACTATATTTCAACGTTTTTTGATGGTTCTGAGCCACCAAACACACTTAAAGCATGCAGAATCGACTCAGAATAGGAAAAGGAGACGTTTAGGTCAATTTTATGCATTCTGGCGTTCGTAGATACAAGAAAACTGTTAAAATTCTTCAGAAACGTCACTTTTGAAGTGTTTTCTTGTACTTTTAAGCCACTCAGATACCCTACGGGCTCGGAAAGTGCAACGAAACCATCAAATTTTAGCTAGAAACTGTATTTTTGTCGATTTTTATTGAATTTGAACTATATTTCAACGTTTTTTGATGGTTCTGAGCCACCAAACACACTTAAAGCATGCAGAATCGACTCAGAATAGGAAAAGGAGACGTTTAGGTCAATTTTATGCATTCTGGCGTTCGTAGATACAAGAAAACTGTTAAAATTCTTCAGAAACGTCACTTTTGAAGTGTTTTCTTGTACTTTTAAGCCACTCAGATACCCTACGGGCTCGGAAAGTGCAACGAAACCATCAAATTTTAGCTAGAAACTGTATTTTTGTCGATTTTTATTGAATTTGAACTATATTTCAACGTTTTTTGATGGTTCTGAGCCACCAAACACACTTAAAGCATGCAGAATCGACTCAGAATAGGAAAAGGAGACGTTTAGGTCAATTTTATGCATTCTGGCGTTCGTAGATACAAGAAAACTGTTAAAATTCTTCAGAAACGTCACTTTTGAAGTGTTTTCTTGTACTTTTAAGCCACTCAGATACCCTACGGGCTCGGAAAGTGCAACGAAACCATCAAATTTTAGCTAGAAACTGTATTTTTGTCGATTTTTATTGAATTTGAACTATATTTCAACGTTTTTTGATGGTTCTGAGCCACCAAACACACTTAAAGCATGCAGAATCGACTCAGAATGGGAAAAGGAGACATTTAGGTCAATTTTATGCATTCTGGCGTTCGTAGGTACAAGAAAACTGTTAAAATTCTTCAGAAACGTCACTTTTGAAGTGTTTTCTTGTACTTTTAAGCCACTCAGATACCCTACGGGCTCGGAAAGTGCAACGAAACCATCAAATTTTAGCTAGAAACTGTATTTTTGTCGATTTTTATTGAATTTGAACTATATTTCAACGTTTTTTGATGGTTCTGAGCCACCAAACACACTTAAAGCATGCAGAATCGACTCAGAATAGGAAAAGGAGACGTTTAGGTCAATTTTATGCATTCTGGCGTTCGTAGATACAAGAAAACTGTTAAAATTCTTCAGAAACGTCACTTTTGAAGTGTTTTCTTGTACTTTTAAGCCACTCAGATACCCTACGGGCTCGGAAAGTGCAACGAAACCATCAAATTTTAGCTAGAAACTGTATTTTTGTCGATTTTTATTGAATTTGAACTATATTTCAACGTTTTTTGATGGTTCTGAGCCACCAAACACACTTAAAGCATGCAGAATCGACTCAGAATAGGAAAAGGAGACGTTTAGGTCAATTTTATGCATTCTGGCGTTCGTAGATACAAGAAAACTGTTAAAATTCTTCAGAAACGTCACTTTTGAAGTGTTTTCTTGTACTTTTAAGCCACTCAG
The DNA here is from genome assembly GCF_036711695.1 of Zophobas morio. Lineage (NCBI taxonomy): Eukaryota > Metazoa > Arthropoda > Insecta > Coleoptera > Tenebrionidae > Zophobas > Zophobas morio. Next base: position 40,299 of record NW_026973070.1, on the reverse strand, counting down.
ATACCCTACGGGCTCGGAAAGTGCAACGAAACCATCAAATTTTAGCTAGAAACTGTATTTTTGTCGATTTTTATTGAATTTGAACTATATTTCAACGTTTTTTGATGGTTCTGAGCCACCAAACACACTTAAAGCATGCAGAATCGACTCAGAATAGGAAAAGGAGAAGTTTAGGTCAATTTTATGCATTCTGGCGTTCGTAGATACAAGAAAACTGTTAAAATTCTTCAGAAACGTCACTTTTGAAGTGTTTTCTTGTACTTTTAAGCCACTCAGATACCCTACGGGCTCGGAAAGTGCAACGAAACCATCAAATTTTAGCTAGAAACTGTATTTTTGTCGATTTTTATTGAATTTGAACTATATTTCAACGTTTTTTGATGGTTCTGAGCCACCAAACACACTTAAAGCATGCAGAATCGACTCAGAATAGGAAAAGGAGACGTTTAGGTCAATTTTATGCATTCTGGCGTTCGTAGATACAAGAAAACTGTTAAAATTCTTCAGAAACGTCACTTTTGAAGTGTTTTCTTGTACTTTTAAGCCACTCAGATACCCTACGTGCTCGGAAAGTGCAACGAAACCATCAAATTTTAGCTAGAAACTGTATTTTTGTCGATTTTTATTGAATTTGAACTATATTTCAACGTTTTTTGATGGTTCTGAGCCACCAAACACACTTAAAGCATGCAGAATCGACTCAGAATAGGAAAAGGAGACGTTTAGGTCAATTTTATGCAATCTGGCGTTCGTAGATACAAGAAAACTGTTAAAATTCTTCAGAAACGTCACTTTTGAAGTGTTCTCTTGTACTTTTAAGCCACTCAGATACCCTACGGGCTCGGAAAGTGCAACGAAACCATCAAATTTTAGCTAGAAACTGTATTTTTGTCGATTTTTATTGAATTTGAACTATATTTCAACGTTTTTTGATGGTTCTGAGCCACCAAACACACTTAAAGCATGCAGAATCGACTCAGAATAGGAAAAGGAGACGTTTAGGTCAATTTTATGCATTCTGGCGTTGTAGATACAAGAAAACTGTTAAAATTCTTCAGAAACGTCACTTTTGAAGTGTTTTCTTGTACTTTTAAGCCACTCAGATACCCTACGGGCTCGGAAAGTGCAACGAAACCATCAAATTTTAGCTAGAAACTGTATTTTTGTCGATTTTTATTGAATTTGAACTATATTTCAACATTTTTTGATGGTTCTGAGCCACCAAACACACTTAAAGCATGCAGAATCGACTCAGAATAGGAAAAGGAGACGTTTATGTCAATTTTATGCATTCTGGCGTTCCTAGATACAAGAAAACTGTTAAAATTCTTAAGAAACGTCACTTTTGAAGTGTTTTCTTGTACTTTTAAGCCACTCAGATACCCTACGGGCTCGGAAAGTGCAACGAAACCATCAAATTTTAGCTAGAAACTGTATTTTTGTCGATTTTTATTGAATTTGAACTATATTTCAACGTTTTTTGATGGTTCTGAGCCACCAAACACACTTAAAGCATGCAGAATCGACTCAGAATAGGAAAAGGAGACGTTTAGGTCAATTTTATGCATTCTGGCGTTCGTAGATACAAGAAAACTTTTAAAATTCTTCAGAAACGTCACTTTTGAAGTGTTTTCTTGTACTTTTAAGCCACTCAGATACCCTACGGGCTCGGAAAGTGCAACGAAACCATCAAATTTTAGCTAGAAACTGTATTTTTGTCGATTTTTATTGAATTTGAACTATATTTCAACGTTTTTTGATGGTTCTGAGCCACCAAACACACTTAAAGCATGCAGAATCGACTCAGAATAGGAAAAGGAGACGTTTAGGTCAATTTTATGCATTCTGGCGTTCGTAGATACAAGAAAACTGTTAAAATTCTTCAGAAACGTCACTTTTGAAGTGTTTTCTTGTACTTTTAAGCCACTCAGATACCCTACGGGCTCGGAAAGTGCAACGAAACCATCAAATTTTAGCTAGAAACTGTATTTTTGTCGATTTTTATTGAATTTGAACTATATTTCAACGTTTTTTGATGGTTCTGAGCCACCAAACACACTTAAAGCATGCAGAATCGACTCAGAATAGGAAAAGGAGACGTTTAGGTCAATTTTATGCATTCTGGCGTTCGTAGATACAAGAAAACTGTTAAAATTCTTCAGAAACGTCACTTTTGAAGTGTTTTCTTGTACTTTTAAGCCACTCAGATACCCTACGTGCTCGGAAAGTGCAACGAAACCATCAAATTTTAGCTAGAAACTGTATTTTTGTCGATTTTTATTGAATTTGAACTATATTTCAACGTTTTTTGATGGTTCTGAGCCACCAAACACACTTAAAGCATGCAGAATCGACTCAGAATAGGAAAAGGAGACGTTTAGGTCAATTTTATGCAATCTGGCGTTCGTAGATACAAGAAAACTGTTAAAATTCTTCAGAAACGTCACTTTTGAAGTGTTCTCTTGTACTTTTAAGCCACTCAGATACCCTACGGGCTCGGAAAGTGCAACGAAACCATCAAATTTTAGCTAGAAACTGTATTTTTGTCGATTTTTATTGAATTTGAACTATATTTCAACGTTTTTTGATGGTTCTGAGCCACCAAACACACTTAAAGCATGCAGAATCGACTCAGAATAGGAAAAGGAGACGTTTAGGTCAATTTTATGCATTCTGGCGTTGTAGATACAAGAAAACTGTTAAAATTCTTCAGAAACGTCACTTTTGAAGTGTTTTCTTGTACTTTTAAGCCACTCAGATACCCTACGGGCTCGGAAAGTGCAACGAAACCATCAAATTTTAGCTAGAAACTGTATTTTTGTCGATTTTTATTGAATTTGAACTATATTTCAACATTTTTTGATGGTTCTGAGCCACCAAACACACTTAAAGCATGCAGAATCGACTCAGAATAGGAAAAGGAGACGTTTATGTCAATTTTATGCATTCTGGCGTTCCTAGATACAAGAAAACTGTTAAAATTCTTAAGAAACGTCACTTTTGAAGTGTTTTCTTGTACTTTTAAGCCACTCAGATACCCTACGGGCTCGGAAAGTGCAACGAAACCATCAAATTTTAGCTAGAAACTGTATTTTTGTCGATTTTTATTGAATTTGAACTATATTTCAACGTTTTTTGATGGTTCTGAGCCACCAAACACACTTAAAGCATGCAGAATCGACTCAGAATAGGAAAAGGAGACGTTTAGGTCAATTTTATGCATTCTGGCGTTCGTAGATACAAGAAAACTTTTAAAATTCTTCAGAAACGTCACTTTTGAAGTGTTTTCTTGTACTTTTAAGCCACTCAGATACCCTACGGGCTCGGAAAGTGCAACGAAACCATCAAATTTTAGCTAGAAACTGTATTTTTGTCGATTTTTATTGAATTTGAACTATATTTCAACGTTTTTTGATGGTTCTGAGCCACCAAACACACTTAAAGCATGCAGAATCGACTCAGAATAGGAAAAGGAGACGTTTAGGTCAATTTTATGCATTCTGGCGTTCGTAGATACAAGAAAACTGTTAAAATTCTTCAGAAACGTCACTTTTGAAGTGTTTTCTTGTACTTTTAAGCCACTCAGATACCCTACGGGCTCGGAAAGTGCAACGAAACCATCAAATTTTAGCTAGAAACTGTATTTTTGTCGATTTTTATTGAATTTGAACTATATTTCAACGTTTTTTGATGGTTCTGAGCCACCAAACACACTTAAAGCATGCAGAATCGACTCAGAATAGGAAAAGGAGACGTTTAGGTCAATTTTATGCATTCTGGCGTTCGTAGATACAAGAAAACTGTTAAAATTCTTCAGAAACGTCACTTTTGAAGTGTTTTCTTGTACTTTTAAGCCACTCAGATACCCTACGGGCTCGGAAAGTGCAACGAAACCATCAAATTTTAGCTAGAAACTGTATTTTTGTCGATTTTTATTGAATTTGAACTATATTTCAACGTTTTTTGATGGTTCTGAGCCACCAAACACACTTAAAGCATGCAGAATCGACTCAGAATAGGAAAAGGAGACGTTTAGGTCAATTTTATGCATTCTGGCGTTCGTAGATACAAGAAAACTGTTAAAATTCTTCAGAAACGTCACTTTTGAAGTGTTTTCTTGTACTTTTAAGCCACTCAGATACCCTACGGGCTCGGAAAGTGCAACGAAACCATCAAATTTTAGCTAGAAACTGTATTTTTGTCGATTTTTATTGAATTTGAACTATATTTCAACATTTTTTGATGGTTCTGAGCCACCAAACACACTTAAAGCATGCAGAATCGACTCAGAATAGGAAAAGGAGACGTTTATGTCAATTTTATGCATTCTGGCGTTCCTAGATACAAGAAAACTGTTAAAATTCTTAAGAAACGTCACTTTTGAAGTGTTTTCTTGTACTTTTAAGCCACTCAGATACCCTACGGGCTCGGAAAGTGCAACGAAACCATCAAATTTTAGCTAGAAACTGTATTTTTGTCGATTTTTATTGAATTTGAACTATATTTCAACGTTTTTTTATGGTTCTGAGCCACCAAACACACTTAAAGCATGCAGAATCGACTCAGAATAGGAAAAGGAGACGTTTAGGTCAATTTTATGCATTCTGGCGTTCGTAGATACAAGAAAACTTTTAAAATTCTTCAGAAACGTCACTTTTGAAGTGTTTTCTTGTACTTTTAAGCCACTCAGATACCCTACGGGCTCGGAAAGTGCAACGAAACCATCAAATTTTAGCTAGAAACTGTATTTTTGTCGATTTTTATTGAATTTGAACTATATTTCAACGTTTTTTGATGGTTCTGAGCCACCAAACACACTTAAAGCATGCAGAATCGACTCAGAATAGGAAAAGGAGACGTTTAGGTCAATTTTATGCATTCTGGCGTTCGTAGATACAAGAAAACTGTTAAAATTCTTCAGAAACGTCACTTTTGAAGTGTTTTCTTGTACTTTTAAGCCACTCAGATACCCTACGGGCTCGGAAAGTGCAACGAAACCATCAAATTTTAGCTAGAAACTGTATTTTTGTCGATTTTTATTGAATTTGAACTATATTTCAACGTTTTTTGATGGTTCTGAGCCACCAAACACACTTAAAGCATGCAGAATCGACTCAGAATAGGAAAAGGAGACGTTTAGGTCAATTTTATGCATTCTGGCGTTCGTAGATACAAGAAAACTGTTAAAATTCTTCAGAAACGTCACTTTTGAAGTGTTTTCTTGTACTTTTAAGCCACTCAGATACCCTACGGGCTCGGAAAGTGCAACGAAACCATCAAATTTTAGCTAGAAACTGTATTTTTGTCGATTTTTATTGAATTTGAACTATATTTCAACGTTTTTTGATGGTTCTGAGCCACCAAACACACTTAAAGCATGCAGAATCGACTCAGAATAGGAAAAGGAGACGTTTAGGTCAATTTTATGCATTCTGGCGTTCGTAGATACAAGAAAACTGTTAAAATTCTTCAGAAACGTCACTTTTGAAGTGTTTTCTTGTACTTTTAAGCCACTCAGATACCCTATGGGCTCGGAAAGTGCAACGAAACCATCAAATTTTAGCTAGAAACTGTATTTTTGTCGATTTTTATTGAATTTGAACTATATTTCAACGTTTTTTGATGGTTCTGAGCCACCAAACACACTTAAAGCATGCAGAATCGACTCAGAATAGGAAAAGGAGACGTTTAGGTCAATTTTATGCATTCTGGCGTTCGTAGATACAAGAAAACTGTTAAAATTCTTCAGAAACGTCACTTTTGAAGTGTTTTCTTGTACTTTTAAGCCACTCAGATACCCTACGGGCTCGGAAAGTGCAACGAAACCATCAAATTTTAGCTAGAAACTGTATTTTTGTCGATTTTTATTGAATTTGAACTATATTTCAACGTTTTTTGATGGTTCTGAGCCACCAAACACACTTAAAGCATGCAGAATCGACTCAGAATAGGAAAAGGAGACGTTTAGGTCAATTTTATGCATTCTGGCGTTCGTAGATACAAGAAAACTGTTAAAATTCTTCAGAAACGTCACTTTTGAAGTGTTTTCTTGTACTTTTAAGCCACTCAGATACCCTACGGGCTCGGAAAGTGCAACGAAACCATCAAATTTTAGCTAAAAACAGTATTTTTGTCGATTTTTATTGAATTTGAACTATATTTCAACGTTTTTTGATGGTTCTGAGCCACCAAACACACTTAAAGCATGCAGAATCGACTCAGAATAGGAAAAGAAGACGTTTAGGTCAATTTTATGCATTCTGGCGTTCGTAGATACAAGAAAACTGTTAAAATTCTTCAGAAACGTCACTTTTGAAGTGTTTTCTTGTACTTTTAAGCCACTCAGATACCCTACGGGCTCGGAAAGTGCAACGAAACCATCAAATTTTAGCTAGAAACTGTATTTTTGTCGATTTTTATTGAATTTGAACTATATTTCAACGTTTTTTGATGGTTCTGAGCCACCAAACACACTTAAAGCATGCAGAATCGACTCAGAATAGGAAAAGGAGACGTTTAGGTCAATTTTATGCATTCTGGCATTCGTAGATACAAGAAAACTGTTAAAATTCTTCAGAAACGTCACTTTTGAAGTGTTTTCTTGTACTTTTAAGCCACTCAGATACCCTACGGGCTCGGAAAGTGCAACGAAACCATCAAATTTTAGCTAGAAACTGTATTTTTGTCGATTTTTATTGAATTTGAACTATATTTCAACGTTTTTTGATGGTTCTGAGCCACCAAACACACTTAAAGCATGCAGAATCGACTCAGAATAGGAAAAGGAGACGTTTAGGTCAATTTTAGGCATTCTGGCGTTCGTAGATACAAGAAAACTGTTAAAATTCTTCAGAAACGTCACTTTTGAAGTGTTTTCTTGTACTTTTAAGCCACTCAGATACCCTACGGGCTCGGAAAGTGCAACGAAACCATCAAATTTTAGCTAGAAACTGTATTTTTGTCGATTTTTATTGAATTTGAACTATATTTCAACGTTTTTTGATGGTTCTGAGCCACCAAACACACTTAAAGCATGCAGAATCGACTCAGAATAGGAAAAGGAGACGTTTAGGTCAATTTTATGCATTCTGGCGTTCGTAGATACAAGAAAACTGTTAAAATTCTTCAGAAACGTCACTTTTGAAGTGTTTTCTTGTACTTTTAAGCCACTCAGATACCCTACGGGCTCGGAAAGTGCAACGAAACCATCAAATTTTAGCTAGAAACTGTATTTTTGTCGATTTTTATTGAATTTGAACTATATTTCAACGTTTTTTGATGGTTCTGAGCCACCAAACACACTTAAAGCATGCAGAATCGACTCAGAATGGGAAAAGGAGACGTTTAGGTCAATTTTATGCATTCTGGCGTTCGTAGGTACAAGAAAACTGTTAAAATTCTTCAGAAACGTCACTTTTGAAGTGTTTTCTTGTACTTTTAAGCCACTCAGATACCCTACGGGCTCGGAAAGTGCATCGAAACCATCAAATATTAGCTAGAAACTGTATTTTTGTCGATTTTTATTGAATTTGAACTATATTTCAAAGTTTTTTGATGGTTCTGAGCCACCAAACACACTTAAAGCATGCAGAATCGACTCAGAATAGGAAAAGGAGACGTTTAGGTCAATTTTATGCATTCTGGCGTTCGTAGGTACAAGAAAACTGTTAAAATTCTTCAGAAACGTCACTTTTGAAGTGTTTTCTTGTACTTTTAAGCCACTCAGATACCCTACGGGCTCGGAAAGTGCAACGAAACCATCAAATTTTAGCTAGAAACTGTATTTTTGTCGATTTTTATTGAATTTGAACTATATTTCAACGTTTTTTGATGGTTCTGAGCCACCAAACACACTTAAAGCATGCAGAATCGACTCAGAATAGGAAAAGGAGACGTTTAGGTCAATTTTATGCATTCTGGCGTTCGTAGATACAAGAAAACTGTTAAAATTCTTCAGAAACGTCACTTTTGAAGTGTTTTCTTGTACTTTTAAGCCACTCAGATACCCTACGGGCTCGGAAAGTGCAACGAAACCATCAAATTTTAGCTAGAAACTGTATTTTTGTCGATTTTTATTGAATTTGAACTATATTTCAACGTTTTTTGATGGTTCTGAGCCACCAAACACACTTAAAGCATGCAGAATCGACTCAGAATAGGAAAAGGAGACGTTTAGGTCAATTTTATGCATTCTGGCGTTCGTAGATACAAGAAAACTGTTAAAATTCTTCAGAAACGTCACTTTTGAAGTGTTTTCTTGTACTTTTAAGCCACTCAGATACCCTACGGGCTCGGAAAGTGCAACGAAACCATCAAATTTTAGCTAGAAACTGTATTTTTGTCGATTTTTATTGAATTTGAACTATATTTCAACGTTTTTTGATGGTTCTGAGCCACCAAACACACTTAAAGCATGCAGAATCGACTCAGAATAGGAAAAGGAAACGTTTAGGTCAATTTTATGCATTCTGGCGTTCGTAGATACAAGAAAACTGTTAAAATTCTTCAGAAACGTCACTTTTGAAGTGTTTTCTTGTACTTTTAAGCCACTCAGATACCCAATGGGCTCGGAAAGTGCAACGAAACCATCAAATTTTAGCTAGAAACTGTATTTTTGTCGATTTTTATTGAATTTGAACTATATTTCAACGTTTTTTGATGGTTCTGAGCCACCAAACACACTTAAAGCATGCAGAATCGACTCAGAATAGGAAAAGGAGACGTTTAGGTCAATTTTATGCATTCTGGCGTTCGTAGATACAAGAAAACTGTTAAAATTCTTCAGAAACGTCACTTTTGAAGTGTTTTCTTGTACTTTTAAGCCACTCAGATACCCTACGGGCTGGGAAAGTGCAACGAAACCATCAAATTTTAGCTAGAAACTGTATTTTTGTCGATTTTTATTGAATTTGAACTATATTTCAACGTTTTTTGATGGTTCTGAGCCACCAAACACACTTAAAGCATGCAGAATCGACTCAGAATAGGAAAAGGAGACGTTTAGGTCAATTTTATGCATTCTGGCGTTCGTAGATACAAGAAAACTGTTAAAATTCTTCAGAAACGTCACTTTTGAAGTGTTTTCTTGTACTTTTAAGCCACTCAGATACCCTACGGGCTCGGAAAGTGCAACGAAACCATCAAATTTTAGCTAGAAACTGTATTTTTGACGATTTTTATTGAATTTGAACTATATTTCAACGTTTTTTGATGGTTCTGAGCCACCAAACACACTTAAAGCATGCAGAATCGACTCAGAATAGGAAAAGGAGACGTTTAGGTCAATTTTATGCATTCTGGCGTTCGTAGATACAAGGAAACTGTTAAAATTCTTCAGAAACGTCACTTTTGAAGTGTTTTCTTGTACTTTTAAGCCACTCAGATACCCTACGGGCTCGGAAAGTGCAACGAAACCATCAAATTTTAGCTAGAAACTGTATTTTTGTCGATTTTTATTGAATTTGAACTATATTTCAACGTTTTTTGATGGTTCTGAGCCACCAAACACACTTAAAGCATGCAGAATTGACTCAGATTAGGGAAAGGAGACGTTTAGGTCAATTTTATGCATTCTGGCGTTCGCAGATACAAGAAAACAGTTAAAATTCTTCAGAAACGTCACTTTTGAAGTGTTTTCTTGTACTTTTAAGCCACTCAGATACCCCACGGGCTCGGAAAGTGCAACGAAACCATCAAATTTTAGCTAGAAACTGTATTTTTGTCGATTTTTATTGAATTTGAACTATATTTCAACGTTTTTTGATGGTTCTGAGCCACCAAACACACTTAAAGCATGCAGAATCGACTCAGAATAGGAAAAGGAGACGTTTAGGTCAATTTTTTGCATTCTGGCGTTCGCAGATACAAGAAAACTGTTAAAATTCTTCAGAAACGTCACTTTTGAAGTGTTTTCTTGTACTTTTAAGCCACTCAGATACCCTACGGGCTCGGAAAGTGCAACGAAACCATCAAATTTTAGCTAAAAACAGTATTTTTGTCGATTTTTATTGAATTTGAACTATATTTCAACGTTTTTTGATGGTTCTGAGCCACCAAACACACTTAAAGCATGCAGAATCGACTCAGAATAGGAAAAGGAGACGTTTAGGTCAATTGTATGCATTCTGGCGTTCGTAGATACAAGAAAACTGTTAAAATTCTTCAGAAACGTCACTTTTGAAGTGTTTTCTTGTACTTTTAAGCCACTCAGATACCCTACGGGCTCGGAAAGTGCAACGAAACCATCAAATTTTAGCTAGAAACTGTATTTTTGTCGATTTTTATTGAATTTGAACTATATTTCAACGTTTTTTGATGGTTCTGAGCCACCAAACACACTTAAAGCATGCAGAATCGACTCAGAATAGGAAAAGGAGACGTTTAGGTCAATTTTATGCATTCTGGCATTCGTAGATACAAGAAAACTGTTAAAATTCTTCAGAAACGTCACTTTTGAAGTGTTTTCTTGTACTTTTAAGCCACTCAGATACCCTACGGGCTCGGAAAGTGCAACGAAACCATCAAATTTTAGCTAGAAACTGTATTTTTGTCGATTTTTATTGAATTTGAACTATATTTCAACGTTTTTTGATGGTTCTGAGCCACCAAACACACTTAAAGCATGCAGAATCGACTCAGAATAGGAAAAGGAGACGTTTAGGTCAATTTTAGGCATTCTGGCGTTCGTAGATACAAGAAAACTGTTAAAATTCTTCAGAAACGTCACTTTTGAAGTGTTTTCTTGTACTTTTAAGCCACTCAGATACCCTACGGGCTCGGAAAGTGCAACGAAACCATCAAATTTTAGCTAGAAACTGTATTTTTGTCGATTTTTATTGAATTTGAACTATATTTCAACGTTTTTTGATGGTTCTGAGCCACCAAACACACTTAAAGCATGCAGAATCGACTCAGAATAGGAAAAGGAGACGTTTAGGTCAATTTTATGCATTCTGGCGTTCGTAGATACAAGAAAACTGTTAAAATTCTTCAGAAACGTCACTTTTGAAGTGTTTTCTTGTACTTTTAAGCCACTCAGATACCCTACGGGCTCGGAAAGTGCAACGAAACCATCTAATTTTAGCTAGAAACTGTATTTTTGTCGATTTTTATTGAATTTGAACTATATTTCAACGTTTTTTGATGGTTCTGAACCACCAAACACACTTAAAGCATGCAGAATCGACTCAGAATAGGAAAAGGAGACGTTTAGGTCAATTTTATGCATTCTGGCGTTCGTAGATACAAGAAAACTGTTAAAATTCTTCAGAAACGTCACTTTTGAAGTGTTTTCTTGTACTTTTAAGCCACTCAGATACCCTACGGGCTTGAAAAGTGCAACGAAACCATCAAATTTTAGCTAGAAACTGTATTTTTGTCGATTTTTATTGAATTTGAACAATATTTCAACGTTTTTTGATGGTTCTGAGCCACCAAACACACTTAAAGCATGCAGAATCGACTCAGAATAGGAAAAGGAGACGTTTAGGTCAATTTTATGCATTCTGGCGTTCGTAGATACAAGAAAACTGTTAAAATTCTTCAGAAACGTCACTTTTGAAGTGTTTTCTTGTACTTTTAAACCACTCAGATACCCTACGGGCTCGGAAATTGCAACGAAACCATCAAATTTTAGCTAGAAACTGTATTTTTGTCGATTTTTATTGAATTTGAACTATATTTCAACGTTTTTTGATGGTTCTGAGCCACCAAACACACTTAAAGCATGTAGAATCGACTCAGAATAGGAAAAGGAGACGTTTAGGTCAATTTTATGCATTCTGGCGTTCGTAGATACAAGAAAACTGTTAAAATTCTTCAGAAACGTCACTTTTGAAGTGTTTTCTTGTACTTTTAAGCCAATCAGATACCCAACGGGCTCGGAAAGTGCAACGAAACCATCAAATTTTAGCTAGAAACTGTATTTTTGTCGATTTTTATTGAATTTGAACTATATTTCAACGTTTTTTGATGGTTCTGAGCCACCAAACACACTTAAAGCATGCAGAATCGACTCATAATAGGAAAAGGAGACGTTTAGGTCAATTTTATGCATTCTGGCGTTCGTAGATACAAGAAAACTGTTAAAATTCTTCAGAAACGTCACTTTTGAAGTGTTTTCTTGTACTTTTAAGCCAATCAGATACCCTACGGGCTCGGAAAGTGCAACGAAACCATCAAATTTTAGCTAGAAACAGTATTTTTGTTGATTTTTATTGAATTTGAACTATATTTCAAAGTTTTTTGATGGTTCTGAGCCACCAAACACACTTAAAGCATGCAGAATCGACTCAGAATAGGAAAAGGAGACGTTTAGGTCAATTTTATGCATTCTGGCGTTCGTAGATACAAGAAAACTGTTAAAATTCTTCAGAAACGTCACTTTTGAAGTGTTTTCTTGTACTTTTAAGCCAATCAGATACCCTACGGGCTCGGAAAGTGCAACGAAACCATCAAATTTTAGCTAGAAACTGTATTTTTGTCGATTTTTATTGAATTTGAACTATATTTCAACGTTTTTTGATGGTTCTGAGCCACCAAACACACTTAAAGCATGCAGAATCGACTCAGAATAGGAAAAGGAGACGTTTAGGTCAATTTTATGCATTCTGGCGTTCGTAGATACAAGAAAACTGTTAAAATTCTTCAGAAACGTCACTTTTGAAGTGTTTTCTTGTACTTTTAAGCCAATCAGATACCCTACGGGCTCGGAAAGTGCAACGAAACCATCAAATTTTAGCTAGAAACTGTATTTTTGTCAATTTTTATTGAATTTGAACTATATTTCAACGTTTTTTGATGGTTCTGAGCCACCAAACACACTTAAAGCATGCAGAATCGACTCAGAATAGGAAAAGGAGACGTTTAGGTCAATTTTATGCATTCTGGCGTTCGTAGATACAAGAAAACTGTTAAAATTCTTCAGAAACGTCACTTTTGAAGTGTTTTCTTGTACTTTTAAGCCAATCAGATACCCTACGGGCTCGGAAAGTGCAACGAAACCATCAAATTTTAGCTAGAAACTGTATTTTTGTCGATTTTTATTGAATTTGAACTATATTTCAACGTTTTTTGATGGTTCTGAGCCACCAAACACACTTAAAGCATGCAGAATCGACTCAGAATAGGAAAAGGAGACGTTTAGATCAATTTTATGCATTCTGGCGTTCGTAGATACAAGAAAACTGTTAAAATTCTTCAGAAACGTCACTTTTGAAGTGTTTTCTTGTACTTTTAAGCCAATCAGATACCCTACGGGCTCGGAAAGTGCAACGAAACCACCAAATTTTAGCTAGAAACTGTATTTTTGTCGATTTTTATTGAATTTGAACTATATTTCAACGTTTTTTGATGGTTCTGAGCCACCAAACACACTTAAAGCATGCAGAATCGACTCAGAATAGGAAAAGGAGACGTTTAGGTCAATTTTATGCATTCTGGCGTTCGTAGATACAAGAAAACTGTTAAAATTCTTCAGAAACGTCACTTTTGAAGTGTTTTCTTGTACTTTTAAGCCAATCAGATACCCTACGGGCTCGGAAAGTGCAACGAAACCATCAAATTTTAGCTAGAAACAGTATTTTTGTTGATTTTTATTGAATTTGAACTATATTTCAAAGTTTTTTGATGGTTCTGAGCCACCAAACACACTTAAAGCATGCAGAATCGAATCAGAATAGGAAGAGGAGACGTTTAGGTCAATTTTATGCATTCTGGCGTTCGTAGATACAAGAAAACTGTTAAAATTCTTCAGAAACGTCACTTTTGAAGTGTTTTCTTGTACTTTTAAGCTAATCAGATACCCTACGGGCTCGGAAAGTGCAACGAAACCATCAAATTTTAGCTAGAAACTGTATTTTTGTCGATTTTTATTGAATTTGAACTATATTTCAACGTTTTTTGATGGTTCTGAGCCACCAAACACACTTAAAGCATGCAGAATCGACTCAGAATAGGAAAAGGAGACGTTTAGGTCAATTTTATGCATTCTGGCGTTCGTAGATACAAGAAAACTGTTAAAATTCTTCAGAAACGTCACTTTTGAAGTGTTTTCTTGTACTTTTAAGGCAATCAGATACCCTACGGGCTCGGAAAGTACAACGAAACCATCAAATTTTAGCTAGAAACTGTATTTTTGTCGATTTTTATTGAATTTGAACTATATTTCAACGTTTTTTGATGGTTCTGAGCCACCAAAAACACTTAAAGCATGCAGAATCGACTCAGAATAGGAAAAGGAGACGTTTAGGTCAATTTTATGCATTCTGGCGTTCGTAGATACAAGAAAACTGTTAAAATTCTTCAGAAACGTCACTTTTGAAGTGTTTTCTTGTACTTTTAAGCCAATCAGATACCCAACGGGCTCGGAAAGTGCAACGAAACCATCAAATTTTAGCTAGAAACTGTATTTTTGTCGATTTTTATTGAATTTGAACTATATTTCAACGTTTTTTGATGGTTCTGAGCCACCAAACACACTTAAAGCATGCAGAATCGACTCAGAATAGGAAAAGGAGACGTTTAGGTCAATTTTATGCATTCTGGCGTTCGTAGATACAAGAAAACTGTTAAAATTCTTCAGAAACGTCACTTTTGGAGTGTTTTCTTGTACTTTTAAGCCAATCAGATACCCTACGGGCTCGGAAAGTGCAACGAAACCATCAAATTTTAGCTAGAAACTGTATTTTTGTCGATTTTTATTAAATTTGAACTATATTTCAACGTTTTTTGATGGTTCTGAGCCACCAAACACACTTAAAGCATGCAGAATCGACTCAGAATAGGAAAAGGAGACGTTTAGGTCAATTTTATGCATTCTGGCGTTCGTAGATACAAGAAAACTGTTAAAATTCTTCAGAAACGTCACTTTTGAAGTGTTTTCTTGTACTTTTAAGCCAATCAGATACCCTACAGACTCGGAAAGTGCAACGAAGCCATCAAATTTTAGCTAGAAACTGTATTTTTGTCGATTTTTATTGAATTTGAACTATATTTCAACGTTTTTTGATGGTTCTGAGCCACCAAACACACTTAAAGCGTGCAGAATCGACTCAGAATAGGAAAAGGAGACGTTTAGGTCAATTTTATGCATTCTGGCGTTCGTAGATACAAGAAAACTGTTAAAATTCTTCAGAAACGTCACTTTTGAAGTGTTTTCTTGTACTTTTAAGCCAATCAGATACCCTACGGGCTCGGAAAGTGCAACGAAACCATCAAATTTTAGCTAGAAACTGTATTTTTGTCGATTTTTATTGAATTTGAACTATATTTCAACGTTTTTTGATGGTTCTGAGCCACCAAACACACTTAAAGCATGCAGAATCGACTCAGAATAGGAAAAGGAGACGTTTAGGTCAATTTTATGCATTCTGGCGTTCGTAGATACAAGAAAACTGTTAAAATTCTTCAGAAACGTCACTTTTGAAGTGTTTTCTTGTACTTTTAAGCCAATCAGATACCCTACGGGCTCGGAAAGTGCAACGAGACCATCAAATTTTAGCTTGAAACTGTATTTTTGTCGATTTTTATTGAATTTGAACTATATTTCAACGTTTTTTGATGGTTCTAAGCCACCAAACACACTTAAAGCATGCAGAATCGACTCAGAATAGGAAAAGGAGACGTTTAGGCCAATTTTATGCATTCTGGCGTTCGTAGATACAAGAAAACTGTTAAAATTCTTCAGAAACGTCACTTTTGAAGTGTTTTCTTGTACTTTTAAGCCAATCAGATACCCTACGGGCTCGGAAAGTGTAACGAAACCATCAAATTTTAGCTAGAAACTGTATTTTTGTCGATTTTTATTGAATTTGAACTATATTTCAACGTTTTTTGATGGTTCTGAGCCACCAAACACACTTAAAGCATGCAGAATCGACTCAGAATAGGAAAAGGAGACGTTTAGGTCAATTTAATGCATTCTGGCGTTCGTAGATACAAGAAAACTGTTAAAATTCTTCAGAAACGTCACTTTTGAAGTGTTTTCTTGTACTTTTAAGCCAATCAGATACCCTACGGGCTCGGAAAGTGCAACGAAACCATCAAATTTTAGCTAGAAACTGTATTTTTGTCGATTTTTATTGAATTTGAACTATATTTCAACGTTTTTTGATGGTTCTGAGCCACCAAACACACTTAAAGCATGCAGAATCGACTCAGAATAGGAAAAGGAGACGTTTAGGTCAATTTTATGCATTCTGGCGTTCGTAGATACAAGAAAACTGTTAAAATTCTTCAGAAACGTCACTTTTGGAGTGTTTTCTTGTACTTTTAAGCCAATCAGATACCCTACGGGCTCGGAAAGTGCAACGAAACCATCAAATTTTAGCTAGAAACTGTATTTTTGTCGATTTTTATTAAATTTGAACTATATTTCAACGTTTTTTGATGGTTCTGAGCCACCAAACACACTTAAAGCATGCAGAATCGACTCAGAATAGGAAAAGGAGACGTTTAGGTCAATTTTATGCATTCTGGCGTTCGTAGATACAAGAAAACTGTTAAAATTCTTCAGAAACGTCACTTTTGAAGTGTTTTCTTGTACTTTTAAGCCAATCAGATACCCTACAGACTCGGAAAGTGCAACGAAACCATCAAATTTTAGCTAGAAACTGTATTTTTGTCGATTTTTATTGAATTTGAACTATATTTCAACGTTTTTTGATGGTTCTGAGCCACCAAACACACTTAAAGCATGCAGAATCGACTCAGAATAGGAAAAGGAGACGTTTAGGTCAATTTTATGCATTCTGGCGTTCGTAGATACAAGAAAACTGTTAAAATTCTTCAGAAACGTCACTTTTGAAGTGTTTTCTTGTACTTTTAAGCCAATCAGATACCCTACGGGCTCGGAAAGTGCAACGAAACCATCAAATTTTAGCTAGAAACTGTATTTTTGTCGATTTTTATTGAATTTGAACTATATTTCAACGTTTTTTGATGGTTCTGAGCCACCAAACACACTTAAAGCATGCAGAATCGACTCAGAATAGGAAAAGGAGACGTTTAGGTCAATATTATGCATTCTGGCGTTCGTAGATACAAGAAAACTGTTAAAATTCTTCAGAAACGTCACTTTTGAAGTGTTTTCTTGTACTTTTAAGCCAATCAGATACCCTACGGGCTCGGAAAGTGCAACGAGACCATCAAATTTTAGCTAGAAACTGTATTTTTGTCGATTTTTATTGAATTTGAACTATATTTCAACGTTTTTTGATGGTTCTAAGCCACCAAACACACTTAAAGCATGCAGAATCGACTCAGAATAGGAAAAGGAGACGTTTAGGCCAATTTTATGCATTCTGGCGTTCGTAGATACAAGAAAACTGTTAAAATTCTTCAGAAACGTCACTTTTGAAGTGTTTTCTTGTACTTTTAAGCCAATCAGATACCCTACGGGCTCGGAAAGTGTAACGAAACCATCAAATTTTAGCTAGAAACTGTATTTTTGTCGATTTTTATTGAATTTGAACTATATTTCAACGTTTTTTGATGGTTCTGAGCCACCAAACACACTTAAAGCATGCAGAATCGACTCAGAATAGGAAAAGGAGACGTTTAGGTCAATTTTATGCATTCTGGCGTTCGTAGATACAAGAAAACTGTTAAAATTCTTCAGAAACGTCACTTTTGAAGTGTTTTCTTGTACTTTTAAGCCAATCAGATACCCTACGGGCTCGGAAAGTGCAACGAAACCATCAAATTTTAGCTAGAAACTGTATTTTTGTCGATTTTTATTGAATTTGAACTATATTTCAACGTTTTTTGATGGTTCTGAGCCACCAAACACACTTAAAGCATGCAGAATCGACTCAGAATAGGAAAAGGAGACGTTTAGGTCAATTTTATGCATTCTGGCGTTCGTAGATACAAGAAAACTGTTAAAATTCTTCAGAAACGTCACTTTTGAAGTGTTTTCTTGTACTTTTAAGCCAATCAGATACCCTACGGGCTCGGAAAGTGCAACGAAACCATCAAATTTTAGCTAGAAACTGTATTTTTGTCGATTTTTATTGAATTTGAACTATATTTCAACGTTTTTTGATGGTTCTGAGCCACCAAACACACTTAAAGCATGCAGAATCGACTCAGAATAGGAAAAGGAGACGTTTAGGTCAATTTTATGCATTCTGGCGTTCGTAGATACAAGAAAACTGTTAAAATTCTTCAGAAACGTCACTTTTGAAGTGTTTTCTTGTACTTTTAAGCCAATCAGATACCCTACGGGCCCGGAAAGTGCAACGAAACCATCAAATTTTAGCTAGAAACTGTATTTTTGTCGATTTTTATTAAATTTGAACTATATTTCAACGTTTTTTGATGGTTCTGAGCCACCAAACACACTTAAAGCATGCAGAATCGACTCAGAATAGGAAAAGGAGACGTTTAGGTCAATTTTATGCATTCTGGCGTTCGTAGACACAAGAAAACTGTTAAAATTCTTCAGAAACGTCACTTTTTAAGTGTTTTCTTGTACTTTTAAGCCAATCAGATACCCTACGGGCTCGGAAAGTGCAACGAAACCATCAAATTTTAGCTAGAAACTGTATTTTTGTCGATTTTTATTGAATTTGAACTATATTTCAACTTTTTTGATGGTTCTGAGCCACCAAACACACTTAAAGCATGCAGAATCGACTCAGAATAGGAAAAGGAGACGTTTAGGTCAATTTTATGCATTCTGGCGTTCGTAGATACAAGAAAACTGTTAAAATTCTTCAGAAACGTCACTTTTGAAGTGTTTTCTTGTACTTTTAAGCCAATCAGATACCCTACGGGCTCGGAAAGTGCAACGAAACCATCAAATTTTAGCTAGAAACTGTATTTTTGTCGATTTTTGTTGAATTTGAACTATATTTCAACGTTTTTTGATGGTTCTGAGCCACCAAACACACTTAAAGCATGCAGAATCGACTCAGAATAGGAAAAGGAGACGTTTAGGTCAATTTTATGCATTCTGGCGTTCGTAGATACAAGAAAACTGTTAAAATTCTTCAGGAACGTCACTTTTGAAGTGTTTTCTTGTACTTTTAAGCCAATCAGATACCCTACCGGCTCGGAAAGTGCAACGAAACCATCAAATTTTAGCTAGAAACTGTATTTTTGTCGATTTTTATTGAATTTGAACTATATTTCAAAGTTTTTTGATGGTTCTGAGCCACCAAACACACTTAGGGCCGGTTGCATAAACGCAAATCAAATTTAATTTCTGATTAACTCCATAGTAACGATTGTTATTATCATAGTTACAATTGTTCTTAATCAGAGATTAAATTTGATTTGCGTTTATGCAACCGGCCCTTAAAGCATGCAGAATCGACTCAGAATAGGAAAAGGAGACGTTTAGGTCAATTTTATGCATTCTGGCGTTCGTAGATACAAGAAAACTGTTAAAATTCTTCAGGAACGTCACTTTTGAAGTGTTTTCTTGTACTTTTAAGCCAATCAGATACCCAACGGGCTCGGAAAGTGCAACGAAACCATCAAATTTTAGCTAGAAACTGTATTTTTGTCGATTTTTATTGAATTTGAACTATATTTCAACGTTTTTTGATGGTTCTGAGCCACCAAACACACTTAAAGCATGCAGAATCGACTCAGAATAGGAAAAGGAGACGTTTAGGTCAATTTTATGCATTCTGGCGTTCGTAGATACAAGAAAACTGTTAAAATTCTTCAGAAACGTCACTTTTGAAGTGTTTTCTTGTACTTTTAAGCCAATCAGATACCCTACGGGCTCGGAAAGTGCAACGAAACCATCAAATTTTAGCTAGAAACTGTATTTTTGTCGATTTTTATTGAATTTGAACAATATTTCAACGTTTTTTGATGGTTCTGAGCCACCAAACACACTTAAAGCATGCAGAATCGACTCAGAATAGGAAAAGGAGACGTTTAGGTCAATTTTATGCATTCTGGCGTTCGTAGATACAAGAAAACTGTTAAAATTCTTCAGAAACGTCACTTTTGAAGTGTTTTCTTGTACTTTTAAGCCAATCAGATACCCTACGGGCTCGGAAAGTGCAACGAAACCATCAAATTTTAGCTAGAAACTGTATTTTTGTCGATTTTTATTGAATTTGAACTATATTTCAACGTTTTTTGATGGTTCTGAGCCACCAAACACACTTAAAGCATGCAGAATCGACTCAGAATAGGAAAAGGAGACGTTTAGGTCAATTTTATGCATTCTGGCGTTCGTAGATACAAGAAAACTGTTAAAATTCTTCAGAAACGTCACTTTTGAAGTGTTTTCTTGTACTTTTAAGCCAATCAGATACCCTACGGGCTCGGAAAGTGCAACGAAACCATCAAATTTTAGCTAAAAACAGTATTTTTGTCGATTTTTATTGAATTTGAACTATATTTCAACGTTTTTTGATGGTTCTGAGCCACCAAACACACTTAAAGCATGCAGAATCGACTCAGAATAGGAAAAGGAGACGTTTAGGTCAATTTTATGCATTCTGGCGTTCGTAGACACAAGAAAACTGTTAAAATTCTTCAGAAACGTCACTTTTGAAGTGTTTTCTTGTACTTTTAAGCCAATCAGATACCCTACGGGCTCGGAAAGTGCAACGAAACCATCAAATTTTAGCTAGAAACAGTATTTTTGTCGAATTTTATTGAATTTGAACTATATTTCAACGTTTTTTGATGGTTCTGAGCCACCAAACACACTTAAAGCATGCAGAATCGACTCAGAATAGGAAAAGGAGACGTTTAGGTCAATTTTATGCATTCTGGCGTTCGTAGATACAAGAAAACTGTTAAAATTCTTCAGAAACGTCACTTTTGAAGTGTTTTCTTGTACTTTTAAGCCAATCAGATACCCTACGGGCTCGGAAAGTGCAACGAAACCATCAAATTTTAGCTAGAAACTGTATTTTTGTCGATTTTTATTGAATTTGAACTATATTTCAACGTTTTTTGATGGTTCTGAGCCACCAAACACACTTAAAGCATGCAGAATCGACTCAGAATAGGAAAAGGAGACGTTTAGGTCAATTTTATGCATTCTAGCGTTCGTAGATACAAGAAAACTGTTAAAATTCTTCAGAAACGTCACTTTTGAAGTGTTTTCTTGTACTTTTAAGCCAATCAGATACCCTACGGGCTCGGAAAGTGCAACGAAACCATCAAATTTTAGCTAGAAACTGTATTTTTGTCGATTTTTATTGAATTTGAACTATATTTCAAAGTTTTTTGATGGTTCTGAGCCACCAAACACACTTAAAGCATGCAGAATCGACTCAGAATAGGAAAAGGAGACGTTTAGGTCAATTTTATGCATTCTGGCGTTCGTAGATACAAGAAAACTGTTAAAATTCTTCAGAAACGTCACTTTTGAAGTGTTTTCTTGTACTTTTAAGCCAATCAGATACCCTACGGGCTCGGAAAGTGCAACGAAACCATCAAATTTTAGCTAGAAACTGTATTTTTGTCGATTTTTATTGAATTTGAACTATATTTCAACGTTTTTTGATGGTTCTGAGCCACCAAACACACTTAAAGCATGCAGAATCGACTCAGAATAGGAAAAGGAGACGTTTAGGTCAATTTTATGCATTCTGGCGTTCGTAGATACAAGAAAACTGTTAAAATTCTTCAGAAACGTCACTTTTGAAGTGTTTTCTTGTACTTTTAAGCCAATCAGATACCCTACGGGCTCGGAAAGTGCAACGAAACCATCAAATTTTAGCTAGAAACTGTATTTTTGTCGATTTTTATTGAATTTGAACTATATTTCAACGTTTTTTGATGGTTCTGAGCCACCAAACACACTTAAAGCATGTAGAATCGACTCAGAATAGGAAAAGGAGACGTTTAGGTCAATTTTATGCATTCTGGCGTTCGTAGATACAAGAAAACTGTTAAAATTCTTCAGAAACGTCACTTTTGAAGTGTTTTCTTGTACTTTTAAGCCAATCAGATACCCTACGGGCTCGGAAAGTGCAACGAAACCATCAAATTTTAGCTAGAAACTGTATTTTTGTCGATTTTTATTGAATTTGAACTATATTTCAACGTTTTTTGATGGTTCTGAGCCACCAAACACACTTAAAGCATGCAGAATCGACTCAGAATAGGAAAAGGAGACGTTTAGGTCAATTTTATGCATTCTGGCGTTCGTAGATACAAGAAAACTGTTAAAATTCTTCAGAAACGTCACTTTTGAAGTGTTTTCTTGTACTTTTAAGCCAATCAGATGCCCTACGGGCTCGGAAAGTGCAACGAAACCATCAAATTTTAGCTAGAAACTGTATTTTTGTCGATTTTTATTGAATTTGAACTATATTTCAACGTTTTTTGATGGTTCTGAGCCACCAAACACACTTAAAGCATGCAGAATCGACTCAGAATAGGAAAAGGAGACGTTTAGGTCAATTTTATGCATTCTGGCGTTCGTAGATACAAGAAAACTGTTAAAATTCTTCAGAAACGTCACTTTTGAAGAGTTTTCTTGTACTTTTAAGCCAATCAGATACCCTACGGGCTCGGAAAGTGCAACGAAACCATCAAATTTTAGCTAGAAACTGTATTTTTGTCGATTTTTATTGAATTTGAACAATATTTCAACGTTTTTTGATGGTTCTGAGCCACCAAACACACTTAAAGCATGAAGAATCGACTCAGAATAGGAAAAGGAGAAGTTTAGGTCAATTTTATGCATTCTGGCGTTCGTAGATACAAGAAAACTGTTAAAATTCTTCAGAAACGTCACTTTTGAAGTGTTTTCTTGTACTTTTAAGCCAATCAGATACCCTACGGGCTCGGAAAGTGCAACGAAACCATCAAATTTTAGCTAGAAACTGTATTTTTGTCGATTTTTATTGAATTTGAACTATATTTCAACGTTTTTTGATGGTTCTGAGCCACCAAACACACTTAAAGCATGCAGAATCGACTCAGAATAGGAAAAGGAGACGTTTAGGTCAATTTTATGCATTCTGGCGTTCGTAGATACAAGAAAACTGTTAAAATTCTTCAGAAACGTCACTTTTGAAGTGTTTTCTTGTACTTTTAAGCCAATCAGATACCCTACGGGCTCGGAAAGTGCAACGAAACCATCAAATTTTAGCTAGAAACTGTATTTTTGTCGATTTTTATTGAATTTGAACTATATTTCAACGTTTTTTGAAGGTTCTGAGCCACCAAACACACTTAAAGCATGCAGAATCGACTCAGAATAGGAAAAGGAGACGTTTATTTCAATTTTATGCATTCTGGCGTTCGTAGATACAAGAAAACTGTTAAAATTCTTCAGAAACTTCACTTTTGAAGTGTTTTCTTGTACTTTTAAGCCAATCAGATACCCTACGGGCTCGGAAATTGCAACGAAACCATCAAATTTTAGCTAGAAACTGTATTTTTGTCGATTTTTATTGAATTTGAACTATATTTCAACGTTTTTTGATGGTTCTGAGCCACCAAACACACTTAAAGCATGTAGAATCGACTCAGAATAGGAAAAGGAGACGTTTAGGTCAATTTTATGCATTCTGGCGTTCGTAGATACAAGAAAACTGTTAAAATTCTTCAGAAACGTCACTTTTGAAGTGTTTTCTTGTACTTTTAAGCCAATCAGATACCCAACGGGCTCGGAAAGTGCAACGAAACCATCAAATTTTAGCTAGAAACTGTATTTTTGTCGATTTTTATTGAATTTGAACTATATTTCAACGTTTTTTGATGGTTCTGAGCCACCAAACACACTTAAAGCATGCAGAATCGACTCATAATAGGAAAAGGAGACGTTTAGGTCAATTTTATGCATTCTGGCGTTCGTAGATACAAGAAAACTGTTAAAATTCTTCAGAAACGTCACTTTTGAAGTGTTTTCTTGTACTTTTAAGCCAATCAGATACCCTACGGGCTCGGAAAGTGCAACGAAACCATCAAATTTTAGCTAGAAACAGTATTTTTGTTGATTTTTATTGAATTTGAACTATATTTCAAAGTTTTTTGATGGTTCTGAGCCACCAAACACACTTAAAGCATGCAGAATCGACTCAGAATAGGAAAAGGAGACGTTTAGGTCAATTTTATGCATTCTGGCGTTCGTAGATACAAGAAAACTGTTAAAATTCTTCAGAAACGTCACTTTTGAAGTGTTTTCTTGTACTTTTAAGCCAATCAGATACCCTACGGGCTCGGAAAGTGCAACGAAACCATCAAATTTTAGCTAGAAACTGTATTTTTGTCGATTTTTATTGAATTTGAACTATATTTCAACGTTTTTTGATGGTTCTGAGCCACCAAACACACTTAAAGCATGCAGAATCGACTCAGAATAGGAAAAGGAGACGTTTAGGTCAATTTCATGCATTCTGGCGTTCGTAGATACAAGAAAACTGTTAAAATTCTTCAGAAACGTCACTTTTGAAGTGTTTTCTTGTACTTTTAAGCCAATCAGATACCCTACGGGCTCGGAAAGTGCAACGAAACCATCAAATTTTAGCTAGAAACTGTATTTTTGTCAATTTTTATTGAATTTGAACTATATTTCAACGTTTTTTGATGGTTCTGAGCCACCAAACACACTTAAAGCATGCAGAATCGACTCAGAATAGGAAAAGGAGACGTTTAGGTCAATTTTATGCATTCTGGCGTTCGTAGATACAAGAAAACTGTTAAAATTCTTCAGAAACGTCACTTTTGAAGTGTTTTCTTGTACTTTTAAGCCAATCAGATACCCTACGGGCTCGGAAAGTGCAACGAAACCATCAAATTTTAGCTAGAAACTGTATTTTTGTCGATTTTTATTGAATTTGAACTATATTTCAACGTTTTTTGATGGTTCTGAGCCACCAAACACACTTAAAGCATGCAGAATCGACTCAGAATAGGAAAAGGAGACGTTTAGATCAATTTTATGCATTCTGGCGTTCGTAGATACAAGAAAACTGTTAAAATTCTTCAGAAACGTCACTTTTGAAGTGTTTTCTTGTACTTTTAAGCCAATCAGATACCCTACGGGCTCGGAAAGTGCAACGAAACCATCAAATTTTAGCTAGAAACTGTATTTTTGTCGATTTTTATTGAATTTGAACTATATTTCAACGTTTTTTGATGGTTCTGAGCCACCAAACACACTTAAAGCATGCAGAATCGACTCAGAATAGGAAAAGGAGACGTTTAGGTCAATTTTATGCATTCTGGCGTTCGTAGATACAAGAAAACTGTTAAAATTCTTCAGAAACGTCACTTTTGAAGTGTTTTCTTGTACTTTTAAGCCAATCAGATACCCTACGGGCTCGGAAAGTGCAACGAAACCATCAAATTTTAGCTAGAAACAGTATTTTTGTTGATTTTTATTGAATTTGAACTATATTTCAAAGTTTTTTGATGGTTCTGAGCCACCAAACACACTTAAAGCATGCAGAATCGAATCAGAATAGGAAAAGGAGACGTTTAGGTCAATTTTATGCATTCTGGCGTTCGTAGATACAAGAAAACTGTTAAAATTCTTCAGAAACGTCACTTTTGAAGTGTTTTCTTGTACTTTTAAGCTAATCAGATACCCTACGGGCTCGGAAAGTGCAACGAAACCATCAAATTTTAGCTAGAAACTGTATTTTTGTCGATTTTTATTGAATTTGAACTATATTTCAACGTTTTTTGATGGTTCTGAGCCACCAAACACACTTAAAGCATGCAGAATCGACTCAGAATAGGAAAAGGAGACGTTTAGGTCAATTTTATGCATTCTGGCGTTCGTAGATACAAGAAAACTGTTAAAATTCTTCAGAAACGTCACTTTTGAAGTGTTTTCTTGTACTTTTAAGGCAATCAGATACCCTACGGGCTCGGAAAGTACAACGAAACCATCAAATTTTAGCTAGAAACTGTATTTTTGTCGATTTTTATTGAATTTGAACTATATTTCAACGTTTTTTGATGGTTCTGAGCCACCAAAAACACTTAAAGCATGCAGAATCGACTCAGAATAGGAAAAGGAGACGTTTAGGTCAATTTTATGCATTCTGGCGTTCGTAGATACAAGAAAACTGTTAAAATTCTTCAGAAACGTCACTTTTGAAGTGTTTTCTTGTACTTTTAAGCCAATCAGATACCCAACGGGCTCGGAAAGTGCAACGAAACCATCAAATTTTAGCTAGAAACTGTATTTTTGTCGATTTTTATTGAATTTGAACTATATTTCAACGTTTTTTGATGGTTCTGAGCCACCAAACACACTTAAAGCATGCAGAATCGACTCAGAATAGGAAAAGGAGACGTTTAGGTCAATTTTATGCATTCTGGCGTTCGTAGATACAAGAAAACTGTTAAAATTCTTCAGAAACGTCACTTTTGGAGTGTTTTCTTGTACTTTTAAGCCAATCAGATACCCTACGGGCTCGGAAAGTGCAACGAAACCATCAAATTTTAGCTAGAAACTGTATTTTTGTCGATTTTTATTAAATTTGAACTATATTTCAACGTTTTTTGATGGTTCTGAGCCACCAAACACACTTAAAGCATGCAGAATCGACTCAGAATAGGAAAAGGAGACGTTTAGGTCAATTTTATGCATTCTGGCGTTCGTAGATACAAGAAAACTGTTAAAATTCTTCAGAAACGTCACTTTTGAAGTGTTTTCTTGTACTTTTAAGCCAATCAGATACCCTACAGACTCGGAAAGTGCAACGAAGCCATCAAATTTTAGCTAGAAACTGTATTTTTGTCGATTTTTATTGAATTTGAACTATATTTCAACGTTTTTTGATGGTTCTGAGCCACCAAACACACTTAAAGCGTGCAGAATCGACTCAGAATAGGAAAAGGAGACGTTTAGGTCAATTTTATGCATTCTGGCGTTCGTAGATACAAGAAAACTGTTAAAATTCTTCAGAAACGTCACTTTTGAAGTGTTTTCTTGTACTTTTAAGCCAATCAGATACCCTACGGGCTCGGAAAGTGCAACGAAACCATCAAATTTTAGCTAGAAACTGTATTTTTGTCGATTTTTATTGAATTTGAACTATATTTCAACGTTTTTTGATGGTTCTGAGCCACCAAACACACTTAAAGCATGCAGAATCGACTCAGAATAGGAAAAGGAGACGTTTAGGTCAATTTTATGCATTCTGGCGTTCGTAGATACAAGAAAACTGTTAAAATTCTTCAGAAACGTCACTTTTGAAGTGTTTTCTTGTACTTTTAAGCCAATCAGATACCCTACGGGCTCGGAAAGTGCAACGAGACCATCAAATTTTAGCTTGAAACTGTATTTTTGTCGATTTTTATTGAATTTGAACTATATTTCAACGTTTTTTGATGGTTCTAAGCCACCAAACACACTTAAAGCATGCAGAATCGACTCAGAATAGGAAAAGGAGACGTTTAGGCCAATTTTATGCATTCTGGCGTTCGTAGATACAAGAAAACTGTTAAAATTCTTCAGAAACGTCACTTTTGAAGTGTTTTCTTGTACTTTTAAGCCAATCAGATACCCTACGGGCTCGGAAAGTGTAACGAAACCATCAAATTTTAGCTAGAAACTGTATTTTTGTCGATTTTTATTGAATTTGAACTATATTTCAACGTTTTTTGATGGTTCTGAGCCACCAAACACACTTAAAGCATGCAGAATCGACTCAGAATAGGAAAAGGAGACGTTTAGGTCAATTTAATGCATTCTGGCGTTCGTAGATACAAGAAAACTGTTAAAATTCTTCAGAAACGTCACTTTTGAAGTGTTTTCTTGTACTTTTAAGCCAATCAGATACCCTACGGGCTCGGAAAGTGCAACGAAACCATCAAATTTTAGCTAGAAACTGTATTTTTGTCGATTTTTATTGAATTTGAACTATATTTCAACGTTTTTTGATGGTTCTGAGCCACCAAACACACTTAAAGCATGCAGAATCGACTCAGAATAGGAAAAGGAGACGTTTAGGTCAATTTTATGCATTCTGGCGTTCGTAGATACAAGAAAACTGTTAAAATTCTTCAGAAACGTCACTTTTGGAGTGTTTTCTTGTACTTTTAAGCCAATCAGATACCCTACGGGCTCGGAAAGTGCAACGAAACCATCAAATTTTAGCTAGAAACTGTATTTTTGTCGATTTTTATTAAATTTGAACTATATTTCAACGTTTTTTGATGGTTCTGAGCCACCAAACACACTTAAAGCATGCAGAATCGACTCAGAATAGGAAAAGGAGACGTTTAGGTCAATTTTATGCATTCTGGCGTTCGTAGATACAAGAAAACTGTTAAAATTCTTCAGAAACGTCACTTTTGAAGTGTTTTCTTGTACTTTTAAGCCAATCAGATACCCTACAGACACGGAAAGTGCAACGAAACCATCAAATTTTAGCTAGAAACTGTATTTTTGTCGATTTTTATTGAATTTGAACTATATTTCAACGTTTTTTGATGGTTCTGAGCCACCAAACACACTTAAAGCATGCAGAATCGACTCAGAATAGGAAAAGGAGACGTTTAGGTCAATTTTATGCATTCTGGCGTTCGTAGATACAAGAAAACTGTTAAAATTCTTCAGAAACGTCACTTTTGAAGTGTTTTCTTGTACTTTTAAGCCAATCAGATACCCTACGGGCTCGGAAAGTGCAACGAAACCATCAAATTTTAGCTAGAAACTGTATTTTTGTCGATTTTTATTGAATTTGAACTATATTTCAACGTTTTTTGATGGTTCTGAGCCACCAAACACACTTAAAGCATGCAGAATCGACTCAGAATAGGAAAAGGAGACGTTTAGGTCAATATTATGCATTCTGGCGTTCGTAGATACAAGAAAACTGTTAAAATTCTTCAGAAACGTCACTTTTGAAGTGTTTTCTTGTACTTTTAAGCCAATCAGATACCCTACGGGCTCGGAAAGTGCAACGAGACCATCAAATTTTAGCTAGAAACTGTATTTTTGTCGATTTTTATTGAATTTGAACTATATTTCAACGTTTTTTGATGGTTCTAAGCCACCAAACACACTTAAAGCATGCAGAATCGACTCAGAATAGGAAAAGGAGACGTTTAGGCCAATTTTATGCATTCTGGCGTTCGTAGATACAAGAAAACTGTTAAAATTCTTCAGAAACGTCACTTTTGAAGTGTTTTCTTGTACTTTTAAGCCAATCAGATACCCTACGGGCTCGGAAAGTGTAACGAAACCATCAAATTTTAGCTAGAAACTGTATTTTTGTCGATTTTTATTGAATTTGAACTATATTTCAACGTTTTTTGATGGTTCTGAGCCACCAAACACACTTAAAGCATGCAGAATCGACTCAGAATAGGAAAAGGAGACGTTTAGGTCAATTTTATGCATTCTGGCGTTCGTAGATACAAGAAAACTGTTAAAATTCTTCAGAAACGTCACTTTTGAAGTGTTTTCTTGTACTTTTAAGCCAATCAGATACCCTACGGGCTCGGAAAGTGCAACGAAACCATCAAATTTTAGCTAGAAACTGTATTTTTGTCGATTTTTATTGAATTTGAACTATATTTCAACGTTTTTTGATGGTTCTGAGCCACCAAACACACTTAAAGCATGCAGAATCGACTCAGAATAGGAAAAGGAGACGTTTAGGTCAATTTTATGCATTCTGGCGTTCGTAGATACAAGAAAACTGTTAAAATTCTTCAGAAACGTCACTTTTGAAGTGTTTTCTTGTACTTTTAAGCCAATCAGATACCCTACGGGCTCGGAAAGTGCAACGAAACCATCAAATTTTAGCTAGAAACTGTATTTTTGTCGATTTTTATTGAATTTGAACTATATTTCAACGTTTTTTGATGGTTCTGAGCCACCAAACACACTTAAAGCATGCAGAATCGACTCAGAATAGGAAAAGGAGACGTTTAGGTCAATTTTATGCATTCTGGCGTTCGTAGATACAAGAAAACTGTTAAAATTCTTCAGAAACGTCACTTTTGAAGTGTTTTCTTGTACTTTTAAGCCAATCAGATACCCTACGGGCCCGGAAAGTGCAACGAAACCATCAAATTTTAGCTAGAAACTGTATTTTTGTCGATTTTTATTAAATTTGAACTATATTTCAACGTTTTTTGATGGTTCTGAGCCACCAAACACACTTAAAGCATGCAGAATCGACTCAGAATAGGAAAAGGAGACGTTTAGGTCAATTTTATGCATTCTGGCGTTCGTAGACACAAGAAAACTGTTAAAATTCTTCAGAAACGTCACTTTTTAAGTGTTTTCTTGTACTTTTAAGCCAATCAGATACCCTACGGGCTCGGAAAGTGCAACGAAACCATCAAATTTTAGCTAGAAACTGTATTTTTGTCGATTTTTATTGAATTTGAACTATATTTCAACGTTTTTTGATGGTTCTGAGCCACCAAACACACTTAAAGCATGCAGAATCGACTCAGAATAGGAAAAGGAGACGTTTAGGTCAATTTTATGCATTCTGGCGTTCGTAGATACAAGAAAACTGTTAAAATTCTTCAGAAACGTCACTTTTGAAGTGTTTTCTTGTACTTTTAAGCCAATCAGATACCCTACGGGCTCGGAAAGTGCAACGAAACCATCAAATTTTAGCTAGAAACTGTATTTTTGTCGATTTTTATTGAATTTGAACTATATTTCAACGTTTTTTGATGGTTCTGAGCCACCAAACACACTTAAAGCATGCAGAATCGACTCAGAATAGGAAAAGGAGACGTTTAGGTCAATTTTATGCATTCTGGCGTTCGTAGATACAAGAAAACTGTTAAAATTCTTCAGAAACGTCACTTTTGAAGTGTTTTCTTGTACTTTTAAGCCAATCAGATACCCTACGGGCCCGGAAAGTGCAACGAAACCATCAAATTTTAGCTAGAAACTGTATTTTTTTCGATTTTTATTAAATTTGAACTATATTTCAACGTTTTTTGATGGTTCTGAGCCACCAAACACACTTAAAGCATGCAGAATCGACTCAGAATAGGAAAAGGAGACGTTTAGGTCAATTTTATGCATTCTGGCGTTCGTAGACACAAGAAAACTGTTAAAATTCTTCAGAAACGTCACTTTTTAAGTGTTTTCTTGTACTTTTAAGCCAATCAGATACCCTACGGGCTCGGAAAGTGCAACGAAACCATCAAATTTTAGCTAGAAACTGTATTTTTGTCGATTTTTATTGAATTTGAACTATATTTCAACGTTTTTTGATGGTTCTGAGCCACCAAACACACTTAAAGCATGCAGAATCGACTCAGAATAGGAAAAGGAGACGTTTAGGTCAATTTTATGCATTCTAGCGTTCGTAGATACAAGAAAACTGTTAAAATTCTTCAGAAACGTCACTTTTGAAGTGTTTTCTTGTACTTTTAAGCCAATCAGATACCCTACGGGCTCGGAAAGTGCAACGAAACCATCAAATTTTAGCTAGAAACTGTATTTTTGTCGATTTTTATTGAATTTGAACTATATTTCAACGTTTTTTGATGGTTCTGAGCCACCAAACACACTTAAAGCATGCAGAATCGACTCAGAATAGGAAAAGGAGACGTTTAGGTCAATTTAATGCATTCTGGCGTTCGTAGATACAAGAAAACTGTTAAAATTCTTCAGAAACATCACTTTTGAAGT
This sequence comes from Zophobas morio, assembly GCF_036711695.1. NCBI lineage: Eukaryota > Metazoa > Arthropoda > Insecta > Coleoptera > Tenebrionidae > Zophobas > Zophobas morio. Next base: position 8,735 of record NW_026973070.1, on the reverse strand, counting down.
GTTTTCTTGTACTTTTAAGCCAATCAGATACCCTACGGGCTCGGAAAGTGCAACGAAACCATCAAATTTTAGCTAGAAACTGTATTTTTGTCGATTTTTATTGAATTTGAACTATATTTCAACGTTTTTTGATGGTTCTGAGCCACCAAAAACACTTAAAGCATGCAGAATCGACTCAGAATAGGAAAAGGAGACGTTTAGGTCAATTTTATGCATTCTGGCGTTCGTAGATACAAGAAAACTGTTAAAATTCTTCAGAAACGTCACTTTTGAAGTGTTTTCTTGTACTTTTAAGCCAATCAGATACCCTACGGGCTCGGAAAGTGCAACGAAACCATCAAATTTTAGCTAGAAACTGTATTTTTGTCGATTTTTATTGAATTTGAACTATATTTCAACGTTTTTTGATGGTTCTGAGCCACCAAACACACTTAAAGCATGCAGAATCGACTCAGAATAGGAAAAGGAGACGTTTAGGTCAATTTTATGCATTCTGGCGTTCGTAGATACAAGAAAACTGTTAAAATTCTTCAGAAACGTCACTTTTGAAGTGTTTTCTTGTACTTTTAAGCCAATCAGATACCCTACGGGCTCGGAAAGTGCAACGAAACCATCAAATTTTAGCTAGAAACTGTATTTTTGTCGATTTTTATTGAATTTGAACTATATTTCAACGTTTTTTGATGGTTCTGAGCCACCAAACACACTTAAAGCATGCAGAATCGACTCAGAATAGGAAAAGGAGACGTTTAGGTCAATTTTATGCATTCTGGCGTTCGTAGATACAAGAAAACTGTTAAAATTCTTCAGAAACGTCACTTTTGAAGTGTTTTCTTGTACTTTTAAGCCAATCAGATACCCTACGGGCTCGGAAAGTGCAACGAAACCATCAAATTTTAGCTAGAAACTGTATTTTTGTCGATTTTTATTGAATTTGAAATATATTTCAACGTTTTTTGATGGTTCTGAGCCACCAAACACACTTAAAGCATGCAGAATCGACTCAGAATAGGAAAAGGAGACGTTTAGGTCAATTTTATGCATTCTGGCGTTCGTAGATACAAGAAAACTGTTAAAATTCTTCAGAAACGTCACTTTTGAAGTGTTTTCTTGTACTTTTAAGCCAATCAGATACCCAACGGGCTCGGAAAGTGCAACGAAACCATCAAATTTTAGCTAGAAACTGTATTTTTGTCGATTTTTATTGAATTTGAACAATATTTCAACGTTTTTTGATGGTTCTGAGCCACCAAACACACTTAAAGCATGCAGAATCCACTCAGAATAGGAAAAGGAGACGTTTAGGTCAATTTTATGCATTCTGGCGTTCGTAGATACAAGAAAACTGTTAAAATTCTTCAGAAACGTCACTTTTGAAGTGTTTTCTTGTACTTTTAAGCCAATCAGATACCCTACGGGCTCGGAAAGTGCAACGAAACCATCAAATTTTAGCTAGAAACTGTATTTTTGTCGATTTTTATTGAATTTGAACTATATTTCAACGTTTTTTGATGGTTCTGAGCCACCAAACACACTTAAAGCATGCAGAATCGACTCAGAATAGGAAAAGGAGACGTTTAGGTCAATTTTATGCATTCTGGCGTTCGTAGACACAAGAAAACTGTTAAAATTCTTCAGAAACGTCACTTTTGAAGTGTTTTCTTGTACTTTTAAGCCAATCAGATACCCTACGGGCTCGGAAAGTGCAACGAAACCATCAAATTTTAGCTAGAAACTGTATTTTTGTCGATTTTTATTGAATTTGAACTATATTTCAACGTTTTTTGATGGTTCTGAGCCACCAAACACACTTAAAGCATGCAGAATCGACTCAGAATAGGAAAAGGAGACGTTTAGGTCAATTTTATGCATTCTGGCGTTCGTAGATACAAGAAAACTGTTAAAATTCTTCAGAAACGTCACTTTTGAAGTGTTTTCTTGTACTTTTAAGCCAATCAGATACCCTACGGGCTCGGAAAGTGCAACGAAACCATCAAATTTTAGCTAGAAACTGTATTTTTGTCGATTTTTATTGAATTTGAACTATATTTCAACGTTTTTTGATGGTTCTGAGCCACCAAACACACTTAAAGCATGCAGAATCGACTCAGAATAGGAAAAGGAGACGTTTAGGTCAATTTTATGCATTCTGGCGTTCGTAGATACAAGAAAACTGTTAAAATTCTTCAGAAACGTCACTTTTGAAGTGTTTTCTTGTACTTTTAAGCCAATCAGATACCCTACGGGCTCGGAAAGTGCAACGAAACCATCAAATTTTAGCTAGAAACTGTATTTTTGTCGATTTTTATTGAATTTGAACTATATTTCAACGTTTTTTGATGGTTCTGAGCCACCAAACACACTTAAAGCATGCAGAATCGACTCAGAATAGGAAAAGGAGACGTTTAGGTCAATTTTATGCATTCTGGCGTTCGTAGATACAAGAAAACTGTTAAAATTCTTCAGAAACGTCACTTTTGAAGTGTTTTCTTGTACTTTTAAGCCAATCAGATACCCTACGGGCTCGGAAAGTGCAACGAAACCATCAAATTTTAGCTAGAAACTGTGTTTTTGTCGATTTTTATTGAATTTGAACTATATTTCAAAGTTTTTTGATGGTTCTGAGCCACCAAACACACTTAAAGCATGCAGAATCGACTCAGAATAGGAAAAGGAGACGTTTAGGTCAATTTTATGCATTCTGGCGTTCGTAGATACAAGAAAACTGTTAAAATTCTTCAGAAACGTCACTTTTGAAGTGTTTTCTTGTACTTTTAAGCCAATCAGATACCCTACGGGTCGGAAAGTGCAACGAAACCATCAAATTTTAGCTAGAAACTGTATTTTTGTCGATTTTTATTGAATTTGAACTATATTTCAACGTTTTTTGATGGTTCTGAGCCACCAAACACACTTAAAGCATGCAGAATCGACTCAGAATAGGAAAAGGAGACGTTTAGGTCAATTTTATGCATTCTGGCGTTCGTAGATACAAGAAAACTGTTAAAATTCTTCAGAAACGTCACTTTTGAAGTGTTTTCTTGTACTTTTAAGCCAATCAGATACCCAACGGGCTCGGAAAGTGCAACGAAACCATCAAATTTTAGCTAGAAACTGTATTTTTGTCGATTTTTATTGAATTTGAACTATATTTCAACGTTTTTTGATGGTTCTGAGCCACCAAACACACTTAAAGCATGCAGAATCGACTCAGAATAGGAAAAGGAGACGTTTAGGTCAATTTTATGCATTCTGGCGTTCGTAGATACAAGAAAACTGTTAAAATTCTTCAGAAACGTCACTTTTGAAGTGTTTTCTTGTACTTTTAAGCCAATCAGATACCCGACGGGCTCGGAAAGTGCAACGAAACCATCAAATTTTAGCTAGAAACTGTATTTTTGTCGATTTTTATTGAATTTGAACTATATTTCAACGTTTTTTGATGGTTCTGAGCCACCAAACACACTTAAAGCATGCAGAATCGACTCAGAATAGGAAAAGGAGACGTTTAGGTCAATTTTATGCATTCTGGCGTTCGTAGATACAAGAAAACTGTTAAAATTCTTCAGAAACGTCACTTTTGAAGTGTTTTCTTGTACTTTTAAGCCAATCAGATACCCTACGGGCTCGGAAAGTGCAACGAAACCATCAAATTTTAGCTAGAAACTGTATTTTTGTCGATTTTTATTGAATTTGAACTATATTTCAAAGTTTTTTGATGGTTCTGAGCCACCAAACACACTTAAAGCATGCAGAATCGACTCAGAATAGGAAAAGGAGACGTTTAGGTCAATTTTATGCATTCTGGCGTTCGTAGATACAAGAAAACTGTTAAAATTCTTCAGAAACGTCTTCAGTTTTCTTGTATCTACGAACGCCAGAATGCATAAAATTGACCTAAACGTCTCCTTTTCCTATTCTGAGTCGATTCTGCATGCTCTAAGTGTGTTTGGTGGCTCAGAACCATCAAAAAACGTTGAAATATAGTTCAAATTCAATAAAAATCGACAAAAATACAGTTTCTAGCTAAAATTTGATGGTTTCGTTGCACTTTCCGAGCCCGTAGGGTATCTGATTGGCTTAAAAGTACAAGAAAACACTTCAAAAGTGACGTTTCTGAAGAATTTTAACAGTTTTCTCGTATCTACGAACGCCAGAATGCATAAAATTGACCTAAACGTCTCCTTTTCCTATTCTGAGTCGATTCTGCATGCTTTAAGTGTGTTTGGTGGCTCAGAACCATCAAAAAACGTTGAAATATAGTTCAAATTCAATAAAAATCGACAAAAATACAGTTTCTAGCTAAAATTTGATGGTTTCGCTGCACTTTCCGAGCCCGTAGGGTATCTGATTGGCTTAAATGTACAAGAAAACACTTCAAAAGTGACGTTTCTGAAGAATTTTAACAGTTTTCTTGTATCTACGAACGCCAGAATGCATAAAATTGACCTAAACGTCTCCTTTTCCTATTCTGAGTCGATTCTGCATGCTTTAAGTGTGTTTGGTGGCTCAGAACCATCAAAAAACGTTGAAATATAGTTCAAATTCAATAAAAATCGACAAAAATATAGTTTCTAGCTAAAATTTGATGGTTTCGTTGCACTTTCCGAGCCCGTAGGGTATCTGATTGGCTTAAAAGTACAAGAAAACACTTCAAAAGTGACGTTTCTGAAGAATTTTAACAGTTTTCTTGTATCTACGAACGCCAGAATGCATAAAATTGACCTAAACGTCTCCTTTTCCTATTCTGAGTCGATTCTGCATGCTTTAAGTGTGTTTGGTGGCTCAGAACCATCAAAAAACGTTGAAATATAGTTCAAATTCAATAAAAATCGACAAAAATACAGTTTCTAGCTAAAATTTGATGGTTTCGTTGCACTTTCCGAGCCCGTAGGGTATCTGATTGGCTTAAAAGTACAAGAAAACACTTCAAAAGTGACGTTTCTGAAGAATTTTAACAGTTTTCTTGTATCTACGAACGCCAGAATGCATAAAATTGACCTAAACGTCTCCTTTTCCTATTCTGAGTCGATTCTGCATGCTTTAAGTGTGTTTGGTGGCTCAGAACCATCAAAAAACTTTGAAATATAGTTCAAATTCAATAAAAATCGACAAAAACACAGTTTCTAGCTAAAATTTGATGGTTTCGTTGCACTTTCCGAGCCCGTAGGGTATCTGATTGGCTTAAAAGTACAAGAAAACACTTCAAAAGTGACGTTTCTGAAGAATTTTAAATGTTTTCTTGTATCTACGAACGCCAGAATGCATAAAATTGACCTAAACGTCTCCTTTTCCTATTCTGAGTCGATTCTGCATGCTTTAAGTGTGTTTGGTGGCTCAGAACCATCAAAAAACGTTGAAATATAGTTCAAATTCAATAAAAATCGACAAAAATACAGTTTCTAGCTAAAATTTGATGGTTTCGTTGCACTTTTCGAGCCCGTTGGGTATCTGATTGGCTTAAAAGTACAAGAAAACACTTCAAAAGTGACGTTTCTGAAGAATTTTAACAGTTTTCTTGTATCTACGAACGCCAGAATGCATAAAATTGACCTAAACGTCTCCTTTTCCTATTCTGAGTCGATTCTGCATGCTTTAAGTGTGTTTGGTGGCTCAGAACCATCAAAAAACGTTGAAATATAGTTCAAATTCAATAAAAATCGACAAAAATACAGTTTCTAGCTAAAATTTGATGGTTTCGTTGCACTTTCCGAGCCCGTAGGGTATCTGATTGGCTTAAAAGTACAAGAAAACACTTCAAAAGTGACGTTTCTGAAGAATTTTAACAGTTTTCTTGTATCTACGAACGCCAGAATGCATAAAATTGACCTAAACGTCTCCTTTTCCTATTCTGAGTCGATTCTACATGCTTTAAGTGTGTTTGGTGGCTCAGAACCATCAAAAAACGTTGAAATATAGTTCAAATTCAATAAAAATCGACAAAAATACAGTTTCTAGCTAAAATTTGATGGTTTCGTTGCACTTTCCGAGCCCGTAGGGTATCTGATTGGCTTAAAAGTACAAGAAAACACTTCAAAAGTGACGTTTCTGAAGAATTTTAACAGTTTTCTTGTATCTACGAACGCCAGAATGCATAAAATTGACCTAAACGTCTCCTTTTCCTATTCTGAGTCGATTCTGCATGCTTTAAGTGTGTTTGGTGGCTCAGAACCATCAAAAAACGTTGAAATATAGTTCAAATTCAATAAAAATCGACAAAAATACAGTTTCTAGCTAAAATTTGATGGTTTCGTTGCACTTTCCGAGCCCGTGGGGTATCTGATTGGCTTAAAAGTACAAGAAAACACTTCAAAAGTGACGTTCCTGAAGAATTTTAACAGTTTTCTTGTATCTACGAACGCCAGAATGCATAAAATTGACCTAAACGTCTCCTTTTCCTATTCTGAGTCGATTCTGCATGCTTTAAGTGTGTTTGGTGGCTCAGAACCATCAAAAAACGTTGAAATATAGTTCAAATTCAATAAAAATCGACAAAAATACAGTTTCTAGCTAAAATTTGATGGTTTCGTTGCACTTTCCGAGCCCGTAGGGTATCTGATTGGCTTAAAAGTACAAGAAAACACTTCAAAAGTGACGTTTCTGAAGAATTTTAACAGTTTTCTTGTATCTACGAACGCCAGAATGCATAAAATTGACCTAAACGTCTCCTTTTCCTATTCTGAGTCGATTCTGCATGCTTTAAGTGTGTTTGGTGGCTCAGAACCATCAAAAAACATTGAAATATAGTTCAAATTCAATAAAAATCGACAAAAATACAGTTTCTAGCTAAAATTTGATGGTTTCGTTGCACTTTCCGAGCCCGTAGGGTATCTGATTGGCTTAAAAGTACAAGAAAACACTTCAAAAGTGACGTTTCTGAAGAATTTTAACAGTTTTCTTGTATCTACGAACGCCAGAATGCATAAAATTGACCTAAACGTCTCCTTTTCCTATTCTGAGTCGATTCTGCATGCTTTAAGTGTGTTTGGTGGCTCAGAACCATCAAAAAACGTTGAAATATAGTTCAAATTCAATAAAAATCGACAAAAATACAGTTTCTAGCTAAAATTTGATGGTTTCGTTGCACTTTCCGAGCCCGTAGGGTATCTGATTGGCTTAAAAGTACAAGAAAACACTTCAAAAGTGACGTTTCTGAAGAATTTTAACAGTTTTCTTGTATCTACGAACGCCAGAATGCATAAAATTGACCTAAACGTCTCCTTTTCCTATTCTGAGTCGGATTCTGCATGCTTTAAGTGTGTTTGGTGGCTCAGAACCATCAAAAAACGTTGAAATATAGTTCAAATTCAATAAAAATCGACAAAAATACAGTTTCTAGCTAAAATTAGATGGTTTCGTTGCACTTTCCGAGCCCGTAGGGTATCTGATTGGCTTAAAAGTACAAGAAAACACTTCAAAAGTGACGTTTCTGAAGAATTTTAACAGTTTTCTTGTATCTACGAACGCCAGAATGCATAAAATTGACCTAAACGTCTCCTTTTCCTATTCTGAGTCGATTCTGCATGCTTTAAGTGTGTTTGGTGGCTCAGAACCATCAAAAAACGTTGAAATATAGTTCAAATTCAATAAAAATCGACAAAAATACAGTTTCTAGCTAAAATTAGATGGTTTCGTTGCACTTTCCGAGCCCGTAGGGTATCTGATTGGCTTAAAAGTACAAGAAAACACTTCAAAAGTGACGTTTCTGAAGAATTTTAACAGTTTTCTTGTATCTACGAACGCCAGAATGCATAAAATTGACCTAAACGTCTCCTTTTCCTATTCTGAGTCGATTCTGCATGCTTTAAGTGTGTTTGGTGGCTCAGAACCATCAAAAAACGTTGAAATATAGTTCAAATTCAATAAAAATCGACAAAAATACAGTTTCTAGCTAAAATTTGATGGTTTCGTTGCACTTTCCGAGCCCGTAGGGTATCTGATTGGCTTAAAAGTACAAGAAAACACTTCAAAAGTGACGTTTCTGAAGAATTTTAACAGTTTTCTTGTATATACGAACGCCAGAATGCATAAAATTGACCTAAACGTCTCCTTTTCCTATTCTGAGTCGATTCTGCATGCTTTAAGTGTGTTTGGTGGCTCAGAACCATCAAAAAACGTTGAAATATAGTTCAAATTCAATAAAAATCGACAAAAATACAGTTTCTAGCTAAAATTTGATGGTTTCGTTGCACTTTCCGAGCCCGTAGGGTATCTGATTGGCTTAAAAGTACAAGAAAACACTTCAAAAGTGACGTTTCTGAAGAATTTTAACAGTTTTCTTGTATCTACGAACGCCAGAATGCATAAAATTGACCTAAACGTCTCCTTTTCCTATTCTGAGTCGATTCTGCATGCTTTAAGTGTGTTTGGTGGCTCAGAACCATCAAAAAACGTTGAAATATATTTCAAATTCAATAAAAATCGACAAAAATACAGTTTCTAGCTAAAATTTGATGGTTTCGTTGCACTTTCCGAGCCCGTAGGGTATCTGATTGGCTTAAAAGTACAAGAAAACACTTCAAAAGTGACGTTTCTGAAGAATTTTAACAGTTTTCTTGTATCTACGAACGCCAGAATGCATAAAATTGACCTAAACGTCTCCTTTTCCTATTCTGAGTCGATTCTGCATGCTTTAAGTGTGTTTGGTGGCTCAGAACCATCAAAAAACGTTGAAATATAGTTCAAATTCAATAAAAATCGACAAAAATACAGTTTCTAGCTAAATTTGATGGTTT
>NW_026973069.1:0-56726 GCF_036711695.1 Zophobas morio | reverse complement strand
AATTTGAACTATATTTCAACGTTTTTTGATGGTTCTGAGCCACCAAACACACTTAAAGCATGCAGAATCGACTCAGAATAGGAAAAGGAGACGTTTAGGTCAATTTTATGCATTCTGGCGTTCGTAGATACAAGAAAACTGTTAAAATTCTTCAGAAACGTCACTTTTGAAGTGTTTTCTTGTACTTTTAAGCCACTCAGATACCCTACGGGCTCGGAAAGTGCAACGAAACCATCAAATTTTAGCTAGAAACTGTATTTTTGTCGATTTTTATTGAATTTGAACTATATTTCAACGTTTTTTGATGGTTCTGAGCCACCAAACACACTTAAAGCATGCAGAATCGACTCAGAATAGGAAAAGGAGACGTTTAGGTCAATTTTATGCATTCTGGCGTTCGTAGATACAAGAAAACTGTTAAAATTCTTCAGAAACGTCACTTTTGAAGTGTTTTCTTGTACTTTTAAGCCACTCAGATACCCTACGGGCTCGGAAAGTGCAACGAAACCATCAAATTTTAGCTAGAAACTGTATTTTTGTCGATTTTTATTGAATTTGAACTATATTTCAACGTTTTTTGATGGTTCTGAGCCACCAAACACACTTGAAGCATGCAGAATCGACTCAGAATAGGAAAAGGAGACGTTTAGGTCAATTTTATGCATTCTGGCGTTCGTAGATACAAGAAAACTGTTAAAATTCTTCAGAAACGTCACTTTTGAAGTGTTTTCTTGTACTTTTAAGCCACTCAGATACCCTACGGGCTCGGAAAGTGCAACGAAACCATCAAATTTTAGCTAGAAACTGTATTTTTGTCGATTTTTATTGAATTTGAACTATATTTCAACGTTTTTTGATGGTTCTGAGCCACCAAACACACTTAAAGCATGCAGAATCGACTCAGAATAGGAAAAGGAGACGTTTAGGTCAATTTTATGCATTCTGGCGTTCGTAGATACAAGAAAACTGTTAAAATTCTTCAGAAACGTCACTTTTGAAGTGTTTTCTTGTACTTTTAAGCCACTCAGATACCCTACGGGCTCGGAAAGTGCAACGAAACCATCAAATTTTAGCTAGAAACTGTATTTTTGTCGATTTTTATTGAATTTGAACTATATTTCAACGTTTTTTGATGGTTCTGAGCCACCAAACACACTTAAAGCATGCAGAATCGACTCAGAATAGGAAAAGGAGACGTTTAGGTCAATTTTATGCATTCTGGCGTTCGTAGATACAAGAAAACTGTTAAAATTCTTCAGAAACGTCACTTTTGAAGTGTTTTCTTGTACTTTTAAGCCACTCAGATACCCTACGGGCTCGGAAAGTGCAACGAAACCATCAAATTTTAGCTAGAAACTGTATTTTTGTCGATTTTTATTGAATTTGAACTATATTTCAACGTTTTTTGATGGTTCTGAGCCACCAAACACACTTAAAGCATGCAGAATCGACTCAGAATAGGAAAAGGAGACGTTTAGGTCAATTTTATGCATTCTGGCGTTCGTAGATACAAGAAAACTGTTAAAATTCTTCAGAAACGTCACTTTTGAAGTGTTTTCTTGTACTTTTAAGCCACTCAGATACCCTACGGGCTCGGAAAGTGCAACGAAACCATCAAATTTTAGCTAGAAACTGTATTTTTGTCGATTTTTATTGAATTTGAACTATATTTCAACGTTTTTTGATGGTTGTGAGCCACCAAACACACTTAAAGCATGCAGAATCGACTCAGAATAGGAAAAGGAGACGTTTAGGTCGATTTTATGCATTCTGGCGTTCGTAGATACAAGAAAACTGTTAAAATTCTTCAGAAACGTCACTTTTGAAGTGTTTTCTTGTACTTTTAAGCCACTCAGATACCCTACGGGCTCGGAAAGTGCAACGAAACCATCAAATTTTAGCTAGAAACTGTATTTTTGTCGATTTTTATTGAATTTGAACTATATTTCAACGTTTTTTGATGGTTCTGAGCCACCAAACACACTTGAAGCATGCAGAATCGACTCAGAATAGGAAAAGGAGACGTTTAGGTCAATTTTATGCATTCTGGCGTTCGTAGATACAAGAAAACTGTTAAAATTCTTCAGAAACGTCACTTTTGAAGTGTTTTCTTGTACTTTTAAGCCACTCAGATACCCTACGGGCTCGGAAAGTGCAACGAAACCATCAAATTTTAGCTAGAAACTGTATTTTTGTCGATTTTTATTGAATTTGAACTATATTTCAACGTTTTTTGATGGTTCTGAGCCACCAAACACACTTAAAGCATGCAGAATCGACTCAGAATAGGAAAAGGAGACGTTTAGGTCAATTTTATGCATTCTGGCGTTCGTAGATACAAGAAAACTGTTAAAATTCTTCAGAAACGTCACTTTTGAAGTGTTTTCTTGTACTTTTAAGCCACTCAGATACCCTACGGGCTCGGAAAGTGCAACGAAACCATCAAATTTTAGCTAGAAACTGTATTTTTGTCGATTTTTATTGAATTTGAACTATATTTCAACGTTTTTTGATGGTTCTGAGCCACCAAACAAACTTAAAGCATGCAGAATCGACTCAGAATAGGAAAAGGAGACGTTTAGGTCAATTTTATGCATTCTGGCGTTCGTAGATACAAGAAAACTGTTAAAATTCTTCAGAAACGTCACTTTTGAAGTGTTTTCTTGTACTTTTAAGCCACTCAGATACCCTACGGGTTCGGAAAGTGCAACGAAACCATCAAATTTTAGCTAGAAACTGTATTTTTGTCGATTTTTATTGAATTTGAACTATATTTCAACGTTTTTTGATGGTTCTGAGCCACCAAACACACTTAAAGCATGCAGAATCGACTCAGAATAGGAAAAGGAGACGTTTAGGTCAATTTTATGCATTCTGGCGTTCGTAGATACAAGAAAACTGTTAAAATTCTTCAGAAACGTCACTTTTGAAGTGTTTTCTTGTACTTTTAAGCCACTCAGATACACTACGGGCTCGGAAAGTGCAACGAAACCATCAAATTTTAGCTAGAAACTGTATTTTTGTCGATTTTTATTGAATTTGAACTATATTTCAACGTTTTTTGATGGTTCTGAGCCACCAAACACACTTAAAGCATGCAGAATCGACTCAGAATAGGAAAAGGAGACGTTTAGGTCAATTTTATGCATTCTGGCGTTCGTAGATACAAGAAAACTGTTAAAATTCTTCAGAAACGTCACTTTTGAAGTGTTTTCTTGTACTTTTAAGCCACTCAGATACCCTACGGGCTCAGAAAGTGCAACGAAACCATCAAATTTTAGCTAGAAACTGTATTTTTGTCGATTTTTATTGAATTTGAACTATATTTCAACGTTTTTTGATGGTTCTGAGCCACCAAACACACTTAAAGCATGCAGAATCGACTCAGAATAGGAAAAGGAGACGTTTAGGTCAATTTTATGCATTCTGGCGTTCGTAGATACAAGAAAACTGTTAAAATTCTTCAGAAACGTCACTTTTGAAGTGTTTTCTTGTACTTTTAAGCCACTCAGATACCCTACGGGCTCGGAAAGTGCAACGAAACCATCAAATTTTAGCTAGAAACTGTATTTTTGTCGATTTTTATTGAATTTGAACTATATTTCAACGTTTTTTGATGGTTCTGAGCCACCAAACACACTTGAAGCATGCAGAATCGACTCAGAATAGGAAAAGGAGACGTTTAGGTCAATTTTATGCATTCTGGCGTTCGTAGATACAAGAAAACTGTTAAAATTCTTCAGAAACGTCACTTTTGAAGTGTTTTCTTGTACTTTTAAGCCACTCAGATACCCTACGGGCTCGGAAAGTGCAACGAAACCATCAAATTTTAGCTAGAAACTGTATTTTTGTCGATTTTTATTGAATTTGAACTATATTTCAACGTTTTTTGATGGTTCTGAGCCACCAAACACACTTAAAGCATGCAGAATCGACTCAGAATAGGAAAAGGAGACGTTTAGGTCAATTTTATGCATTCTGGCGTTCGTAGATACAAGAAAACTGTTAAAATTCTTCAGAAACGTCACTTTTGAAGTGTTTTCTTGTACTTTTAAGCCACTCAGATACCCTACGGGCTCGGAAAGTGCAACGAAACCATCAAATTTTAGCTAGAAACTGTATTTTTGTCGATTTTTATTGAATTTGAACTATATTTCAACGTTTTTTGATGGTTCTGAGCCACCAAACAAACTTAAAGCATGCAGAATCGACTCAGAATAGGAAAAGGAGACGTTTAGGTCAATTTTATGCATTCTGGCGTTCGTAGATACAAGAAAACTGTTAAAATTCTTCAGAAACGTCACTTTTGAAGTGTTTTCTTGTACTTTTAAGCCACTCAGATACCCTACGGGTTCGGAAAGTGCAACGAAACCATCAAATTTTAGCTAGAAACTGTATTTTTGTCGATTTTTATTGAATTTGAACTATATTTCAACGTTTTTTGATGGTTCTGAGCCACCAAACACACTTAAAGCATGCAGAATCGACTCAGAATAGGAAAAGGAGACGTTTAGGTCAATTTTATGCATTCTGGCGTTCGTAGATACAAGAAAACTGTTAAAATTCTTCAGAAACGTCACTTTTGAAGTGTTTTCTTGTACTTTTAAGCCACTCAGATACACTACGGGCTCGGAAAGTGCAACGAAACCATCAAATTTTAGCTAGAAACTGTATTTTTGTCGATTTTTATTGAATTTGAACTATATTTCAACGTTTTTTGATGGTTCTGAGCCACCAAACACACTTAAAGCATGCAGAATCGACTCAGAATAGGAAAAGGAGACGTTTAGGTCAATTTTATGCATTCTGGCGTTCGTAGATACAAGAAAACTGTTAAAATTCTTCAGAAACGTCACTTTTGAAGTGTTTTCTTGTACTTTTAAGCCACTCAGATACCCTACGGGCTCAGAAAGTGCAACGAAACCATCAAATTTTAGCTAGAAACTGTATTTTTGTCGATTTTTATTGAATTTGAACTATATTTCAACGTTTTTTGATGGTTCTGAGCCACCAAACACACTTAAAGCATGCAGAATCGACTCAGAATAGGAAAAGGAGACGTTTAGGTCAATTTTATGCATTCTGGCGTTCGTAGATACAAGAAAACTGTTAAAATTCTTCAGAAACGTCACTTTTGAAGTGTTTTCTTGTACTTTTAAGCCACTCAGATACCCTACGGGCTCGGAAAGTGCAACGAAACCATCAAATTTTAGCTAGAAACTGTATTTTTGTCGATTTTTATTGAATTTGAACTATATTTCAACGTTTTTTGATGGTTCTGAGCCACCAAACACACTTAAAGCATGCAGAATCGACTCAGAATAGGAAAAGGAGACGTTTAGGTCAATTTTATGCATTCTGGCGTTCGTAGATACAAGAAAACTGTTAAAATTCTTCAGAAACGTCACTTTTGAAGTGTTTTCTTGTACTTTTAAGCCACTCAGATACCCTACGGGCTCGGAAAGTGCAACGAAACCATCAAATTTTAGCTAGAAACTGTATTTTTGTCGATTTTTATTGAATTTGAACTATATTTCAACGTTTTTTGATGGTTCTGAGCCACCAAACACACTTAAAGCATGCAGAATCGACTCAGAATAGGAAAAGGAGACGTTTAGGTCAATTTTATGCATTCTGGCGTTCGTAGATACAAGAAAACTGTTAAAATTCTTCAGAAACGTCACTTTTGAAGTGTTTTCTTGTACTTTTAAGCCACTCAGATACCCTACGGGCTCGGAAAGTGCAACGAAACCATCAAATTTTAGCTAGAAACTGTATTTTTGTCGATTTTTATTGAATTTGAACTATATTTCAACGTTTTTTGATGGTTCTGAGCCACCAAACACACTTAAAGCATGCAGAATCGACTCAGAATAGGAAAAGGAGACGTTTAGGTCAATTTTATGCATTCTGGCGTTCGTAGATACAAGAAAACTGTTAAAATTCTTCAGAAACGTCACTTTTGAAGTGTTTTCTTGTACTTTTAAGCCACTCAGATACCCTACGGGCTCGGAAAGTGCAACGAAACCATCAAATTTTAGCTAGAAACTGTATTTTTGTCGATTTTTATTGAATTTGAACTATATTTCAACGTTTTTTGATGGTTCTGAGCCACCAAACACACTTAAAGCATGCAGAATCGACTCAGAATAGGAAAAGGAGACGTTTAGGTCAATTTTATGCATTCTGGCGTTCGTAGATACAAGAAAACTGTTAAAATTCTTCAGAAACGTCACTTTTGAAGCGTTTTCTTGTACTTTTAAGCCACTCAGATACCCTACGGGCTCGGAAAGTGCAACGAAACCATCAAATTTTAGCTAGAAACTGTATTTTTGTCGATTTTTATTGAATTTGAACTATATATCAACGTTTTTTGATGGTTCTGAGCCACCAAACACACTTAAAGCACGCAGAATCGACTCAGAATAGGAAAAGGAGACGTTTAGGTCAATTTTATGCATTCTGGCGTTCGTAGATACAAGAAAACTGTTAAAATTCTTCAGAAACGTCACTTTTGAAGTGTTTTCTTGTACTTTTAAGCCACTCAGATACCCTACGGGCTCGGAAAGTGCAACGAAACCATCAAATTTTAGCTAGAAACTGTATTTTTGTCGATTTTTATTGAATTTGAACTATATTTCAACGTTTTTTGATGGTTCTGAGCCACCAAACACACTTAAAGCATGCAGAATCGACTCAGAATAGGAAAAGGAGACGTTTAGGTCAATTTTATGCATTCTGGCGTTCGTAGATACAAGAAAACTGTTAAAATTCTTCAGAAACTTC
The DNA here is from genome assembly GCF_036711695.1 of Zophobas morio. Classification (NCBI taxonomy): domain Eukaryota; kingdom Metazoa; phylum Arthropoda; class Insecta; order Coleoptera; family Tenebrionidae; genus Zophobas; species Zophobas morio. Next base: position 49,940 of record NW_026973069.1, on the reverse strand, counting down.
ACTTTTGAAGTGTTTTCTTGTACTTTTAAGCCACTCAGATACCCTACGGGCTCGGAAAGTGCAACGAAACCATCAAATTTTAGCTAGAAACTGTATTTTTGTCGATTTTTATTGAATTTGAACTATATTTCAACGTTGTTTGATGGTTCTGAGCCTCCAAACAAACTTAAAGCATGCAGAATCGACTCAGAATAGGAAAAGGAGACGTTTAGGTCAATTTTATGCATTCTGGCGTTCGTAGATACAAGAAAACTGTTAAAATTCTTCAGAAACGTCACTTTTGAAGTGTTTTCTTGTACTTTTAAGCCACTCAGATACCCTACGGGCTCGGAAAGTGCAACGAAACCATCAAATTTTAGCTAGAAACTGTATTTTTGTCGATTTTTATTGAATTTGAACTATATTTCAACGTTTTTTGATGGTTCTGAGCCACCAAACACACTTAAAGCATGCAGAATCGACTCAGAATAGGAAAAGGAGACGTTTAGGTCAATTTTATGCATTCTGGCGTTCGTAGATACAAGAAAACTGTTAAAATTCTTCAGAAACGTCACTTTTGAAGTGTTTTCTTGTACTTTTAAGCCACTCAGATACCCTACGGGCTCGGAAAGTGCAACGAAACCATCAAATTTTAGCTAGAAACTGTATTTTTGTCGATTTTTATTGAATTTGAACTATATTTCAACGTTTTTTGATGGTTCTGAGCCACCAAACACACTTAAAGCATGCAGAATCGACTCAGAATAGGAAAAGGAGACGTTTAGGTCAATTTTATGCATTCTGGCGTTCGTAGATACAAGAAAACTGTTAAAATTCTTCAGAAACGTCACTTTTGAAGCGTTTTCTTGTACTTTTAAGCCACTCAGATACCCTACGGGCTCGGAAAGTGCAACGAAACCATCAAATTTTAGCTAGAAACTGTATTTTTGTCGATTTTTATTGAATTTGAACTATATATCAACGTTTTTTGATGGTTCTGAGCCACCAAACACACTTAAAGCACGCAGAATCGACTCAGAATAGGAAAAGGAGACGTTTAGGTCAATTTTATGCATTCTGGCGTTCGTAGATACAAGAAAACTGTTAAAATTCTTCAGAAACGTCACTTTTGAAGTGTTTTCTTGTACTTTTAAGCCACTCAGATACCCTACGGGCTCGGAAAGTGCAACGAAACCATCAAATTTTAGCTAGAAACTGTATTTTTGTCGATTTTTATTGAATTTGAACTATATTTCAACGTTTTTTGATGGTTCTGAGCCACCAAACACACTTAAAGCATGCAGAATCGACTCAGAATAGGAAAAGGAGACGTTTAGGTCAATTTTATGCATTCTGGCGTTCGTAGATGCAAGAAAACTGTTAAAATTCTTCAGAAACTTCACTTTTGAAGTGTTTTCTTGTACTTTTAAGCCACTCAGATACCCTACGGGCTCGGAAAGTGCAACGAAACCATCAAATTTTAGCTAGAAACTGTATTTTTGTCGATTTTTATTGAATTTGAACTATATTTCAACGTTTTTTGATGGTTCTGAGCCACCAAACACACTTAAAGCATGCAGAATCGAATCAGAATAGGAAAAGGAGACGTTTAGGTCAATTTTATGCATTCTGGCGTTCGTAGATACAAGAAAACTGTTAAAATTCTTCAGAAACGTCACTTTTGAAGTGTTTTCTTGTACTTTTAAGCCACTCAGATACCCTACGGGCTCGGAAAGTGCAACGAAACCATCAAATTTTAGCTAGAAACTGTATTTTTGTCGATTTTTATTGAATTTGAACTATATTTCAACGTTTTTTGATGGTTCTGAGCCACCAAACACACTTAAAGCATGCAGAATCGACTCAGAATAGGAAAAGGAGACGTTTAGGTCAATTTTATGCATTCTGGCGTTCGTAGATACAAGAAAACTGTTAAAATTCTTCAGAAACGTCACTTTTGAAGTGTTTTCTTGTACTTTTAAGCCACTCAGATACCCTACGGGCTCGGAAAGTGCAACGAAACCATCAAATTTTAGCTAGAAACTGTATTTTTGTCGATTTTTATTGAATTTGAACTATATTTCAACGTTTTTTGATGGTTCTGAGCCACCAAACACACTTAAAGCATGCAGAATCGACTCAGAATAGGAAAAGGAGACGTTTAGGTCAATTTTATGCATTCTGGCGTTCGTAGATACAAGAAAACTGTTAAAATTCTTCAGAAACGTCACTTTTGAAGTGTTTTCTTGTACTTTTAAGCCACTCAGATACCCTACGGGCTCGGAAAGTGCAACGAAACCATCAAATTTTAGCTAGAAACTGTATTTTTGTCGATTTTTATTGAATTTGAACTATATTTCAACGTTTTTTGATGGTTCTGAGCCACCAAACACACTTAAAGCATGCAGAATCGACTCAGAATAGGAAAAGGAGACGTTTAGGTCAATTTTATGCATTCTGGCGTTCGTAGATACAAGAAAACTGTTAAAATTCTTCAGAAACGTCACTTTTGAAGTGTTTTCTTGTACTTTTAAGCCACTCAGATACCCTACGGGCTCGGAAAGTGCAACGAAACCATCAAATTTTAGCTAGAAACTGTATTTTTGTCGATTTTTATTGAATTTGAACTATATTTCAACGTTTTTTGATGGTTCTGAGCCACCAAACACACTTAAAGCATGCAGAATCGACTCAGAATAGGAAAAGGAGACGTTTAGGTCAATTTTATGCATTCTGGCGTTCGTAGATACAAGAAAACTGTTAAAATTCTTCAGAAACGTCACTTTTGAAGTGTTTTCTTGTACTTTTAAGCCACTCAGATACCCTACGGGCTCGGAAAGTGCAACGAAACCATCAAATTTTAGCTAGAAACTGTATTTTTGTCGATTTTTATTGAATTTGAACTATATTTCAACGTTTTTTGATGGTTCTGAGCCACCAAACACACTTGAAGCATGCAGAATCGACTCAGAATAGGAAAAGGAGACGTTTAGGTCAATTTTATGCATTCTGGCGTTCGTAGATACAAGAAAACTGTTAAAATTCTTCAGAAACGTCACTTTTGAAGTGTTTTCTTGTACTTTTAAGCCACTCAGATACCCTACGGGCTCGGAAAGTGCAACGAAACCATCAAATTTTAGCTAGAAACTGTATTTTTGTCGATTTTTATTGAATTTGAACTATATTTCAACGTTTTTTGATGGTTCTGAGCCACCAAACACACTTAAAGCATGCAGAATCGACTCAGAATAGGAAAAGGAGACGTTTAGGTCAATTTTATGCATTCTGGCGTTCGTAGATACAAGAAAACTGTTAAAATTCTTCAGAAACGTCACTTTTGAAGTGTTTTCTTGTACTTTTAAGCCACTCAGATACCCTACGGGCTCGGAAAGTGCAACGAAACCATCAAATTTTAGCTAGAAACTGTATTTTTGTCGATTTTTATTGAATTTGAACTATATTTCAACGTTTTTTGATGGTTCTGAGCCACCAAACACACTTAAAGCATGCAGAATCGACTCAGAATAGGAAAAGGAGACGTTTAGGTCAATTTTATGCATTCTGGCGTTCGTAGATACAAGAAAACTGTTAAAATTCTTCAGAAACGTCACTTTTGAAGTGTTTTCTTGTACTTTTAAGCCACTCAGATACCCTACGGGCTCAGAAAGTGCAACGAAACCATCAAATTTTAGCTAGAAACTGTATTTTTGTCGATTTTTATTGAATTTGAACTATATTTCAACGTTTTTTGATGGTTCTGAGCCACCAAACACACTTAAAGCATGCAGAATCGACTCAGAATAGGAAAAGGAGACGTTTAGGTCAATTTTATGCATTCTGGCGTTCGTAGATACAAGAAAACTGTTAAAATTCTTCAGAAACGTCACTTTTGAAGTGTTTTCTTGTACTTTTAAGCCACTCAGATACCCTACGGGCTCGGAAAGTGCAACGAAACCATCAAATTTTAGCTAGAAACTGTATTTTTGTCGATTTTTATTGAATTTGAACTATATTTCAACGTTTTTTGATGGTTCTGAGCCACCAAACACACTTAAAGCATGCAGAATCGACTCAGAATAGGAAAAGGAGACGTTTAGGTCAATTTTATGCATTCTGGCGTTCGTAGATACAAGAAAACTGTTAAAATTCTTCAGAAACGTCACTTTTGAAGTGTTTTCTTGTACTTTTAAGCCACTCAGATACCCTACGGGCTCAGGAAAGTGCAACGAAACCATCAAATTTTAGCTAGAAACTGTATTTTTGTCGATTTTTATTGAATTTGAACTATATTTCAACGTTTTTTGATGGTTCTGAGCCACCAAACACACTTAAAGCATGCAGAATCGACTCAGAATAGGAAAAGGAGACGTTTAGGTCAATTTTATGCATTCTGGCGTTCGTAGATACAAGAAAACTGTTAAAATTCTTCAGAAACGTCACTTTTGAAGTGTTTTCTTGTACTTTTAAGCCACTCAGATACCCTACGGGCTCGGAAAGTGCAACGAAACCATCAAATTTTAGCTAGAAACTGTATTTTTGTCGATTTTTATTGAATTTGAACTATATTTCAACGTTTTTTGATGGTTCTGAGCCACCAAACACACTTAAAGCATGCAGAATCGACTCAGAATAGGAAAAGGAGACGTTTAGGTCAATTTTATGCATTCTGGCGTTCGTAGATACAAGAAAACTGTTAAAATTCTTCAGAAACGTCACTTTTGAAGTGTTTTCTTGTACTTTTAAGCCACTCAGATACCCTACGGGCTCGGAAAGTGCAACGAAACCATCAAATTTTAGCTAGAAACTGTATTTTTGTCGATTTTTATTGAATTTGAACTATATTTCAACGTTTTTTGATGGTTCTGAGCCACCAAACACACTTAAAGCATGCAGAATCGACTCAGAATAGGAAAAGGAGACGTTTAGGTCAATTTTATGCATTCTGGCGTTCGTAGATACAAGAAAACTGTTAAAATTCTTCAGAAACGTCACTTTTGAAGTGTTTTCTTGTACTTTTAAGCCACTCAGATACCCTACGGGCTCGGAAAGTGCAACGAAACCATCAAATTTTAGCTAGAAACTGTATTTTTGTCGATTTTTATTGAATTTGAACTATATTTCAACGTTTTTTGATGGTTCTGAGCCACCAAACACACTTAAAGCATGCAGAATCGACTCAGAATAGGAAAAGGAGACGTTTAGGTCAATTTTATGCATTCTGGCGTTCGTAGATACAAGAAAACTGTTAAAATTCTTCAGAAACGTCACTTTTGAAGTGTTTTCTTGTACTTTTAAGCCACTCAGATACCCTACGGGCTCGGAAAGTGCAACGAAACCATCAAATTTTAGCTAGAAACTGTATTTTTGTCGATTTTTATTGAATTTGAACTATATTTCAACGTTTTTTGATGGTTCTGAGCCACCAAACACACTTAAAGCATGCAGAATCGACTCAGAATAGGAAAAGGAGACGTTTAGGTCAATTTTATGCATTCTGGCGTTCGTAGATACAAGAAAACTGTTAAAATTCTTCAGAAACGTCACTTTTGAAGCGTTTTCTTGTACTTTTAAGCCACTCAGATACCCTACGGGCTCGGAAAGTGCAACGAAACCATCAAATTTTAGCTAGAAACTGTATTTTTGTCGATTTTTATTGAATTTGAACTATATATCAACGTTTTTTGATGGTTCTGAGCCACCAAACACACTTAAAGCACGCAGAATCGACTCAGAATAGGAAAAGGAGACGTTTAGGTCAATTTTATGCATTCTGGCGTTCGTAGATACAAGAAAACTGTTAAAATTCTTCAGAAACGTCACTTTTGAAGTGTTTTCTTGTACTTTTAAGCCACTCAGATACCCTACGGGCTCGGAAAGTGCAACGAAACCATCAAATTTTAGCTAGAAACTGTATTTTTGTCGATTTTTATTGAATTTGAACTATATTTCAACGTTTTTTGATGGTTCTGAGCCACCAAACACACTTAAAGCATGCAGAATCGACTCAGAATAGGAAAAGGAGACGTTTAGGTCAATTTTATGCATTCTGGCGTTCGTAGACACAAGAAAACTGTTAAAATTCTTCAGAAACGTCACTTTTGAAGTGTTTTCTTGTACTTTTAAGCCACTCAGATACCCTACGGGCTCGGAAAGTGCAACGAAACCATCAAATTTTAGCTAGAAACTGTATTTTTGTCGATTTTTATTGAATTTGAACTATATATCAACGTTTTTTGATGGTTCTGAGCCACCAAACACACTTAAAGCATGCAGAATCGACTCAGAATAGGAAAAGGAGACGTTTAGGTCAATTTTATGCATTCTGGCGTTCGTAGATACAAGAAAACTGTTAAAATTCTTCAGAAACGTCACTTTTGAAGTGTTTTCTTGTACTTTTAAGCCACTCAGATACCCTACGGGCTCGGAAAGTGCAACGAAACCATCAAATTTTAGCTAGAAACTGTATTTTTGTCGATTTTTATTGAATTTGAACTATATTTCAACGTTTTTTGATGGTTCTGAGCCACCAAACACACTTAAAGCATGCAGAATCGACTCAGAATAGGAAAAGGAGACGTTTAGGTCAATTTTATGCATTCTGGCGTTCGTAGATACAAGAAAACTGTTAAAATTCTTCAGAAACGTCACTTTTGAAGTGTTTTCTTGTACTTTTAAGCCACTCAGATACCCTACGGGCTCGGAAAGTGCAACGAAACCATCAAATTTTAGCTAGAAACTGTATTTTTGTCGATTTTTATTGAATTTGAACTATATTTCAACGTTTTTTGATGGTTCTGAGCCACCAAACACACTTAAAGCATGCAGAATCGACTCAGAATAGGAAAAGGAGACGTTTAGGTCAATTTTATGCATTCTGAGTAGTTATATAGTGGGGGTTCTAGACCAGGTCAAATGAGGTCAAACTGGTCCAGCTCCCCCATTACTTTTCATCGAGCGGTCATTGACCTTTCATTTGTTGTCGACCTTGTCGTTGCACGTGGCTGACCTTGCCAGCTGGTCCAGCTCCCCCATTACTTTTCATCGGGCGATCGTTGACCTAGTCGTTGCTCGACCTTGGTCGTTTATTGCCCTCGTTCATCTCGAGATCTATCCCCTCTTTTCGTTTAGGTCGGGGAGGGATCTCGGACGCAATCTCGCATCCCCACTTAAATTTTATGCTTGTATAAAAGTCGATGGATTCGTCTGTAGGAATTAATTAGTTTTTTGAATTCAATTATTTAACACTTTGTAAAGTTGAAATGTCATCTTTCATTTCTACCTTGAATAAAGAGTCTCACTTGCAAGCTTTTGTGAGTGCGAAAACTTTAGAAGAAAATAAAAAATTTTTAACAAAAAATTTTAGTAAACTGTCTACAAAGTACGGTGACAAGATATTTGTGGAACTTGAAGTGTCTAGAACGATACTTCCACAGAGATTTACCGAAAAATTCACCGACTCAGTGATCAGCGATCTGAACCAGAAGATCGTGAACGGCTTGAAATTGTACTTGGTAAATAGAGGTCCGATCGGTCGAACCATCAATATCGAATTTATCGAAGAATGAAGAAGGCATTGGTTCATGTGGAAAACAAATCAAGTGCAGTTAGACTGCTTCGTCGTAGATTAGAATTACATTTAAAACGAATTAGTTATTTAAAAGAAGCAATTAAAATGTATGAAATAAGGACTAAATTGAACAATCTTAAGTTGTAATAGAAATTATAATAAATATTATTTAATTCGTTCGGTGTATTATTTTCCCCAGTCTCATGTAAAAAATATTTGATTGCAAACCGTCATGAATAACAGACGTGTTTGTTTCGACAAAGTTCCGGTTATTTTCTTAATAAATGATAAAGAAAGCCGAATTAATACTTGGTTATACGATGTTAAAAGATTTCAAATGAATGTGGAACGTTTCGAATTGCAAATAAAGCCCTTAATCGAAAAAATGATGGAGAAGAAACGAAAATTTAGAGAAACAATCGAAAAATTGGATTCAGAATTGAAAATTATTCAGCAAAGAAAATAGTTAAATAACTGTGCACATTGCAGTTAAACCACTGCGTCCTGAATTAGATTTAAATTTAAAACTTATTAGTTGCTTAAAATGTGTAAAGTACGAACTTGTTTGTGTAATCTTAAGTTGTAATTAAAATTATAATAAATATTGTTTATTTCGTTTGGTGTATTATTTTCCCCAGTCTCATATAAAATTATTTAATTGCGAATAACCTTTAAATAAATGTTCATCAGCAACTTTCCGCCGATTTAAGTTTCTTTGCACTCGAAATCTCGTACGTTACAATCAGTTCAACGTAAAAATAATTATGCAAAACACGTCCGTGATTATTAGAATAAAATATCAAATGTCGGAAGGCGAGTGTGTGTTGTTTAAAATTAAAAAATGTTTGCTTACGACATTGAAAACAGGCAATTAAATTATCCGTTGTCCCTCGAAAACATTCATATACACGCACACATCACAGAAGTCACCATTTAGTGCAACAAAACCACCTTTTTCCCAAATCTTTTCACGGTAAAATTCATAAACCGAAACACGCCGCCCGTCATTATTACAACACAGAATTAAATAACGCGATGCTGTTTCAGCAAATTCTTACGGAACTGGACGCTCTTATCTCAATAGACAGGGACGTATTCGGAAATATTAAAAAAAAGAATTATCGCTTGAGGGTGCCAAAGGGCAGAAATTTTGTTAAAAAAATAAAAATGCATCCCTATAAACTAATGACACATTTGTGTAAAAATAAATGTGGGTTAGAGGTGCAATAATTGTTTAAATATAAAAAAAAAATGTTTTACTCGAAGACGGTAAGAGATATGAGGTTCGTGCAAAGGACAAAAAAGTTCCTAAAATACGAAACACATGCACCTGTGTCGACGGTTTTTGGTTTGAGTTTAGCATTTCGGAGAAAAGGGCAAAAGTTTGTGGTGACCAAACGGAATTAGTTAAAAATTTGTTTTTTGTGTCAAAATATTTTCGGATGAATAATCAATAGGTCCATGTAATTAAATATGTGAAAATTTGAGTTTGGGGTCAAAAAATTTTCGTCAAAAAAGGTTGTCAGAATTAGAAAAAAAGTTTTCCTTGAGCAGTAGGGAAGCAAATTAGAAGTTTTGGTGAAAAAAAAAGTTAAAAAAACCCAAAGGCTATAAAGAAAAATTGAAAATAAAAAATCTGAAAAAAAATTTATCGAAATTTTGAAAAGTTTGTTTTTCCATAAAAAAATGCATTCTCATGAACTACTAGCTTACCGTAACCAAAAATAAATATGAGTCATAGGTGTGTTTACCGTCCAAATAGAAAAAAACTTTGTTACTCGAAAACGGTAAGAGATAGAAGGTTCGTGTATAGGACAAAAGAGATCCATGTGAACGTATCATATACATCGCCGTCGACGTTTTTCAGATAACATCTGACATAGCGGTGAAAAGGGCAAAAGTTTGTAGCGCCAAAACGGTAAAACTTAAAAAAAATTTTTTTTCATCAAAATATTTCTGAGTGAACAGTCTATAGGTCCACTTAGCAAAATAAATATTTTTTGCTACCGTTTAGTAGTAATAACGAAAAAACGTCATAGTTCGTAAGGGGTAAGAGGTAGCATGTCGGTTCAGGGGAACGGGGAAAAGCTAAAAAAATTAAGGCATATGTTGAACAAAAAAAATTTTGAAAAAAGTTGAAAACAAGGGAGAAAAGGGCAAAAGTTTCTAGTGTCCAAATGGTAAGAGATAGAATATCGGTTGTATACATCAGAACCTTCTTCTGGAACGAACGCATAAGTTTGCTCAAAAAAATCGTTTCTGTCCACATCGACCTAGATACAGGAGCCATTTTTAGTTTTTTCAAGGTCGCTACGTAAAAATTTTTTCAGGTCGAAAAAAAGACCATCGAAAAAGGATTCGAATAAGCCCAACATGCAACACTTAAAAAAAAAAAAAAAAAAAAAAAAGCGAAATAAGATACTCGTGTAATTTATTCAGGTATAACCACTACTACTACTACTACTAACCCTTCTAACACTACAATACTTACAAAAAATATTATATATATATGTACATTATTAATTTATTAATTAATGCTTATCCTATAATTACCCCTACGACGATTCCCTACCACTACCACCACTACTACAACAACTACTACTACAACTACTATTATAAATTTAAATACACTTCATTTTTGAATACAGGTCCCTAACATTTACACTGTTCTCCCCCAGTTTCTTAATTTCCTTTTCAACGTCACTGCACCCCCTTTGCTCCTCCACTAGCTGTCTTTGTAATCGTGCAATATCCTTCGTTAACTGTTTAATGGTCTTCACATACTTTTTCCTCCTGGTTATGAGCTCCTTCTGCCGCACCACACTTTGTCTTTCGACCTCCCTTAATTGGGCCCTAAACCCGGCCAAAAGTGCACCAGCACTTTTGACACCCTCAAACTCATCTGCTGAGTCGTCATCGGTCACTGACGACCCAGCAGGGGAGGAGGATGTCGCAGCATGATGGGCAGCAGGGGAGGAGGATGTCACAGCACGAGGGACAGCACCAGAGGCAGCAGGGGAGGAGTATGTCGTAGCACGACGGGCAGCACCAGTAGCAGCAGGGGAGGATGATGTCGCAGCATGAGGGGCAGCACCACCAGCAGCAGCAGGGGAGGAGGGTATCGCAGCCGGAGAGCTGGACCTTTCCTGTTCTGGAGTGCTTTCCTGTTCTGGAGTAGCTTCAGCGGGCGCCTCCGTTACCTGTTGCTCCTCCGACTCCATCTCTTCGCATATACTTCTCAATAAGTCCATGCATTTTCCTGGTCGCTCAATATCGAAAATACCTGGACTAAGATGGAGGGGCAGCGGAGACAGTTGCCGTTCTTCTTGGCTGGAGGTTGAGGCTGATGCTTCAGGCGAACGTAGTTTTCGGAGCTTTTTGAGGTCCTCCTCCGACAGATCATCTATCAACCTCAACGGTGGTGGTGATGGTTGTGGTGCTGGTGGTGGTGGTGCTGGTGCTGCTGCAGCGAGCAAGGGGGGCTACAAAATAAATAAACATTCCTTAATTATTGTTTAAAAAAGAAAAAAACATTGCAATAATATTGAAAATATATATATGAAAAACAGATGAAAATAAAAAAACCTACCTGAATTACGATATCTTGCAAAATGTTAATTTTGGGCTTCTTTAAACTTAGTGAGTATTTCATCTTGGTCACTTTTAATCACTGCAACGCGTATAAACACACAAGAACTAATAATGACGCTTATGAATCCCAATAGAATATATATAGGAAAAATAATGCAGAATAAGGAAAAAATAAATTAAGTAGAAGGGTGAAATGCCAGATCAGCAATTTATTATGTCCATATATGGACATTTAGAAGATTGATATATTTCAAGGTCGTGAAAAAACGATTTCCGTGAGAAATGCAATTCGGCACTTTTCATGAAACATACAAATCAGCAATTTGTAGCATTTTCTTGAAGACGTGCTCTTCTCGGAAATTAAGTGTTCAAGGTTATGAAAAAACCTATTTCCGTGAGAAATGCAATTCATCAATTCTGTAAACACGTGCTCTCCTCGGAAATTAAGAGTTCAAGGTCATCAAAAAACTATTTCCGTGAGAAATGCAATTCAGCAATTTTATGCGCTTCGAGGTTTGTCCCCATCGATGCTCTCGAAAGAAACACAAATCAGCATTTTTTTTTTTTTGTTTTTTGTGTCTATAAGAAGGTGCGTTTCTATAAAAGTAGGTCCCAATATCCTACTATTACAATCATTATCATGAGTATGACAAAAATTGAAGCAAACCATACACGATCGTTTCTTAAACAAAAATCAATGACTTCCTTTGAACTGCGACTGCTCTTAGTATTTTCTATTATTAACCAATTGGAAAATTGGTGATTTTCTTCTTCGGTTTTTATCTTGTACGTCAAATGATTCTGCATTGTTATATTTTTCGCATAGAAGAGATGATGATAACTGGCTTCGATTAGATTGATCGGTGTCATTTTTTCCCAACATTCTTTTTCGTGCGTCTGAATATACAGCAGACTTATATTTGAAGTGGTGTAGATATACAAGTTGTTTTCAACAAGCACACTTAATAGTATTATCACACTTTGCTAGGTAGAAACATCTTAGACTTATCTTCTTGTACACGTTGATACTCGTAGGGAAGAAGTTTTTAGAGGTGGTAAATGATGGTGGTAGGGTAATAGAGATAGAAATAACAAATTATTGTTTTCTTATATATTTGTTAAATGTCGCATGGTAGGCGTTTAAAGCTGTTGTGTCTAAAAACAGGGAATTATCTAACTTTGGGACATAGGTCCCTGAGAATTCGTTGTCCCAGTTTTCCACTTGCGGTGGTGTTGTCGGTGGTTCGTTGAACCACTTTGATGGTGGTAGGGGTGGTGTAGATGGTCTGGGAAGTGCAGTCTCCCAGAGTTTTCGCTCCCTTTCCCAGGCATCTCGGTGGCATTTGAAAATATGCTTCCTCAACCTATTCTCTAAAAGCCTGTGGCTGGCATCATAAGGGCAGATAACAAATTTCTCTATACAGAAAAACAAATTTTTTTAGAACTTTAAATACTACAAAAAATATATATAAGCTTACCCATTTCTGTCGTTAATCAATTATTATATTATGTACTTGCAGGATACTTATTAATCTCTTCTTGTGTGTGATCTTTAATTTATACACTATATTAATCCCCACCCCTACATTTTCCCCCCATTTTTATTACAGTATAGATTTTCTTGAGAACTCTAAAGTTGATGATTCAGTTGCTTTCCTCATGTTTCATTTTTCGCTGACTTGAATTTATTTTTTACGATCACGTTTTCAACTAAAAGTTGCATTTTTTTTTTTTTTTTGCGTGTATATAAGAAGGTGCGTTTCTATAAGGATGTGAGTTGAGTTTACACATTAGACATGTTCTCATTAAAAAACAAAAGTTTTATTTCTCGGCATCTTGATATAAATTCATTGAATGAAGAAAAACGCAGTATCATCCACGGAGTCGAATGTTTGTTACGTCAAAAATTTTCATCGTGCAGAACTTTCATGGCTGGTGGATGTGGCGCATTCCTCTTGGACCGGACGTCTTCTTATACAGACATTGATATTTACGTCGAAATTAATGAAAATATACAAGAGTGGATGAGAGATAATTGCGCCGGCAGTCGCATCTCAAGCTATCTCTATCAATCCAAATGGCCCTGCTGTTATTTGGATTTTGAATCATTTATATTTAATATAATTTTTATTGAATCTCGTCCTCAATTATCATTGGAAGCCAGAATCTTAAGTATCCTTAAATCGTTTGACTTAACCGTTTGTAAAGTGGCAATACACTTTCCAAGAAGAGGAAATCCTGTTCTGGTAGAATGGAAATTAACAGACGTGAATTTTAACAAGGTAGAAAAAAAAGATCGCATCACCAAATATAAGGAAAGATTAAAAGAAAAAAAGTTACAATTCGAGCCAAACAGTTTGGCTATGTCAGCCTATACTGTGGTGGTGGATCATGATGACTCATATCGTGCTGCTGGACAAATACTTTGAAACATATGAAATAACTCATTATTATTGTATTGAATTGTAGCGTCGATGCTCTAAGATTAACATGTTGAAGGATATTAAATAAAACAATCAAAAGTAGCTAATTGTTTTATTGAATTATACATTTGTTTGAGTATTTTGTTTGCTAAAATAACTGAAACAAATTAATACTAAATAAAATAACACACAAAATACGATTACAAAAATAAGTGCTCCTATCGAAGTAAATATCCATAGGGGAAGTTCAGCCTCCCAGAGTTTTCTCTCCCTCTCCCAGACATCCCGATGACAGTTGAAAATATGTTTTCTCAGCCTCTTCTCTAACAGCCTGTGGCTGGCATTATAAGGACAAATGATAAATTTTTCTATACAGAAAAAAATAGTAATTTACACAACTAGTTCGGGATAGCCTGCTTCCCGCACGTGTTGTGTACAATATTTTTTGCAACGACTAAACCTTTAAACTGAAGAAATTAACTGTGAGTTATTTATAAACAATGGCGCCATCAACACATCACAATGTTGACACTACGCGAGTATTTTAAGGTTACCATGGCAACGGGAAGTTAAAATGCACGTGTGCGGGAAGTTCGAACTCCCGCACCCTGGTGAATGCACGAAAGCCATCAAAAAAGATCATGAGTGCAAAAAATACATCCCTGCACAAGATGTCGTCAGAGTGTTGTAAATAATTTCATCTGTTATTGTATTATTATGTTTGAGGGTAAATAAAACTACATATAACCCATTTCTGTGTGTTTTATTCATGGCTACCAGAAATTACATGTAAAGTTTTCTTATAATCATCTAACTTAATCGAGGGCCATTTTGTTGAATCAGGTCCCTCAGTCCATCCTAATGGTATTTCAGGATTGGCTTCTCCTTTGACAATGTTCTTTTTGATCCAGTTGAAAATTCTTCGGTGCTCCTGATTTTGAGAAGGTTGAAATGCGAAAGAATCGTAATTTATTATTTCTAAAGACTCATAGAAAGTACTGAGCGCTTTATGGTTTGCCAAATACGCAGCCCGACACATAAATTCATCCACGCACTGGTCGATCCTTCGATAATTTTTCCGGATATTCTCAACAGGATAGAATATATCTCCAAGATTCTGCCAGCGATTATCACTCAATAATTTATAAATAAAACATTTATACGTTAGAGTATTGTCCAAATAGTTGGTGGTCATCAAAAACTCCAAAGCAGCATAATTTAAATTTTCAATTTGGTCTCTTTCGCATACATGTAGAAATGCATCAATGTAACCATCGACACATTGCTTTCTTTGTAGCAGAATACAAATGTCAAGTGTATAAAAATCACTTTCACTTTCGGCAATCCATTTAAACACTTCGTCCGGTACAATAAAATCTTTTTTATCAATGAGATGAAGGAATAAATTTAATTTCGTTCGATCACTCGCAGCGGCTTTAAGATATGTTTTGTACACACTTTCGGATGCACAAAATGCTTGTAGATCAACAAATTGTCTCAAGTCAGACATTGTTGTAATGTAAAATAACCAACATCGAATAAATCATCTGTGAAATTTAATTGCTTATATATGGCAATCCCCACTTTTTTTTAAATTACGTGCGAAATATGATATCCCCAAGGTCTCGTATCCGTTACAAATCTTGTGACAATTCTTTTATCATCATTGGGGCTGAGAACTACTTTTTCTTGTTTTACTGTGTAAACAGTATGATGTTTGGACTTGATGAGTCTTTGTGATTTTTCGTAACTTCGATTATTAAATAAACATTCTTTGTAATTTTCAAACGTTATTGTTTTAAGTGATGCTTTTGTACTACCTTTGGACTTCTTAACTAATTTTTTATTGAAATCAGCACTTGTAATTCTATATGCGTACATTTTAGATCTGAGACCCACAAATTCTAGCATAATCTTACCGTTATTTTCATCTTTCATTAAACCTGGTACTTTCTTATTTTTGAGTTCTATACCATAAATATTATATAAATCATAGTCAGAAGTATCAAATCGATGTGAATCTTTCTTAATATATTTGTATATATCGTCTACGTGAAATTCATAAATTAGGCTGTCAGTGTCGGTGTAAAGTAACTTAGCATTATTTTTAAATGTTTCCTTAATATAGTCATAATGAAATTCATAAAGAAAAGTTTTAGAAATATCTAAAATGCAAAAACCGACATAAATTGGTTTATTCAAAAATACTTCTAGTTTACTCATTTCGATTATTGCTGAATCATCATCAAATACAACAGAACTGTGAAAATTTGGTTTAGATATAAGAGAACGAACTCCCCATCTTCCCTCCCATTTACTAACCAATCGAATATCGCGATGTTTTCTTACATTTTCCATGCATTTACCATAAATAGCATTAATCATTAATTTAAAAAAATCTTTTTCAAAATCGTTCTTTGCTTGCTGCCTAAGTTTTGTATTCAAATCTATATATTCCTTTAACCACGCAGATTGTTTGAATTTCATAACACGATGTACACATCTTATTTTCATACCAAATTTTGTATACATTTTTAAATTCCGATAATGAATAATATAATTTTTCTTGGGATATAAAGTCAACAATAACTTCTTAAGTTTAGATCTTGAAATGGGCGGTATCATATGCTCTGGAGCTAATGGTAAATCACTATGTATTTCATGTAAATCTATTGGATAATCTAAATCGCATTCAATAATATAACCGATTGCTGAATTTTCTGGAGTATCTAAGATATCAGCTATATTGAAATTTTCTACAAACTCAAATTCTCCATACGGTAAATATTGAGACATTGCCGCTCCGTAAAGGTTGTTAACATCAAAATACATTAAATAGGTACTATCTTTCGAAGGATCATATTCTTCTTTTGACATGTATTTGTTATTGGCCTTACCGTATCTATTGGAACACTGCGAAACTCCACCTCTAATACCTCTTTCTACAAAAAGAACTTTATCTATATCCGTTAAAAGTTCTAGTTTAATTTCTGTTGCTTTTAACATAGCATCAAATGTTAGGCCCGGAGCCGTATAATAATGCAACGGATCAAGTTGATAAGTATTTAAACAAGTAGTTCGAAAAGCTTCAAATACATCGGCTAGAAGAAGCACATCAGTTTTTAAATATAAATCAGAATATTCTCCTAATGTATGAATATTAAAAGTATTCCATACATTGGTGGCATGGGAATAATCTTCATATTGAATATTTTCATCGTATAGGCGACTGTAGAAATCCTTCTTATCGGGCAATTTTGTTTCAAGTAGTTTCTCCCAGGAGTTTATATAATCGTAAGGAAACACTCCCTTTCTGTTTAACAAATTAAATTCTTCCATATTATTACAATTTGCCAACGTAATAATTTTCTGAGAATTATCTAAATTGGAGGAAAGTTTGTCTAAACTATGTGGCATAAATCTGAAAGAATCAATAAACCGTAAACTAACTTTCGTGTCTTCGACAAATTTAGTAAACGAGATATATCTTTCTTTGTTAATGGGAAGTAATTTAATATCACCTTTTATTGAATTTGAAAGTTCTTTAATAAAAAAATGGGCATCATATCCACTCATATTATGAAAGACCACAGGTATAACACAAATATCTTTATAATTTAAATTGCAGCTTTGATGGGCAGCGCCTCTATACATTCCAGTTAAATGACTATGATCGCGTACTTTTATGTTATTTTCCGAAAATCCTTTTTTACATATATGACATATTTGTGAGGATTCAAACTGCTCACGTTCTTCCGTAGTTAATGTTTCCATAGAAATAACGTTCTGAAATTTATCGTTGCAAAAATGAGCCATTCGATGTAACTCCTGAACGAACCATTGAATGCAATTTTTACCACGATACAAACGAAATTTAGAAAATGAGTTATCATATGAGCAGTGAAAATAGTAAGCAATGCTGTGTGCAATATGCTTTTGATAAGTTTCGGTCTTATTCGTGGTGGACATATGCTGTTTGGTACAATCAACAAGAATACTCTCGAGATCTGCATAAATAGTAAAAGGTACTTTTTCTTGATGTCTATAATTTTGAAAATACAAGTAATTTTCGTTTTCTGTTGGCAGTCTTATGGAATATTTATTAATACTCTGGCATGAAGTTTTATGTTTTTGGAGCAATTCCTCTGTGGTGAAATGGTTTAAGCATCTTTCGCATATATAAAATTTACATTTATGGAGGGAAAGTTGCGTAGCTAAAAGAGCTGACAAATTTTTGATCCATACGAAATGATAGAGCAATTGATGATCTTCAAAGTTATCGTTACTGTTATTAGTATTTTGTATTTGTCTTTCAGCGGGTAGCATCAGCAAATTAATTACTTTATAAGAATTTGAAAATCTAGTACTTAAACGACAAGGTAAAATTTTTTTCGTCTCGATGCAGTATAAATTAATGGCAAGATTGTTGAGTTCTTCAAATTTTTTAATGTCCTTAATTGTGATTGGAAAGTCTAAATTATCATATTTCAACACATTTTTGAAATGAGGATACGATGATTTTCGGTCTGAATGTTTATCCGTAGGGAATAAAGCCGAAACTATGGCCCAAAGAAAACAATATTCATCATTATTTTGTACATTAATTATTGCATGTTTTTTTTTTATAAAATCTGGCGTGGATACAAAAGTTGAATAGCCGAATTTAATTGGATCGTATTTATTTATGTTAATTTTCAATCCCAAAATTTCATACAACGCCCAACCGGAATCCTTTTCTGCAAATTCCTCCAATTTTTTCATGATTTTATCAATGACGTTTTCTTCGTACCATTCCTTTAAATTTGTGTATTGATCAATGTGTTGATTTTTTGTTGAAAATGTTTTAATGTCTGTTTCACCAGAGTGCGGTTGAATAAAATTTGCCGAAAAAATTACATTTACCTTAAGCATTGAGTTTTTCCGTTCTTTTTTAATTCTAAACATAAAGCATTTAAAAGATTGTCGAAAAAACTGAAGAGGATCTTTAATGTGGTGGTTACTTATAAATCCTGTACGAATTCGTTGTTGAAAACAGGATTCGACATCCTGCCATGTTACATTAGCCACCTGTTTAATATAGCCTTCACCAGTTTTTATAGATAATTGTTTTTTCTTATTTAAAAGCTTTAGGCGATAAAATTTCAAATATGCCAAACTTGTTTCTAAGGAATTTGCGTTTTCCAATATATTTTCTCGATGGATTTTACATTTGAGTGCTTTTCTAATTATTCTAATATTAGTATTGATATAAACTAAAAAATTTTTAGTTTCTTCGATTGTTTTGATTTTACTTATGTATTCATGAATTAGCTTAAGAGAGTTTTTACATATAGCCGTCACTGATTCTTGTGATTTCATTTTTTTGTCGTGAAACTTGCTCAACACAGCAGAAAACAAAAACACTACTATTTCTCGTTGACTAGTTTCTTGTTTATATGTGAATTAATTTGCAAGTTACAACTTGCAACTTTTAGTTGAAAACGTGATCGTAAAAAATAAATTCAAGTCAGCGAAAAATGAAACATGAGGAAAGCAACTGAATCATCAACTTTAGAGTTCTCAAGAAAATCTATACTGTAATAAAAATGGGGGGAAAATGTAGGGGTGGGGATTAATATAGTGTATAAATTAAAGATCACACACAAGAAGAGATTAATAAGTATCCTGCAAGTACATAATATAATAATTGATTAACGACAGAAATGGGTAAGCTTATATATATTTTTTGTAGTATTTAAAGTTCTAAAAAAATTTGTTTTTCTGTATAGAGAAATTTGTTATCTGCCCTTATGATGCCAGCCACAGGCTTTTAGAGAATAGGTTGAGGAAGCATATTTTCAAATGCCACCGAGATGCCTGGGAAAGGGAGCGAAAACTCTGGGAGACTGCACTTCCCAGACCATCTACACCACCCCTACCACCATCAAAGTGGTTCAACGAACCACCGACAACACCACCGCAAGTGGAAAACTGGGACAACGAATTCTCAGGGACCTATGTCCCAAAGTTAGATAATTCCCTGTTTTTAGACACAACAGCTTTAAACGCCTACCATGCGACATTTAACAAATATATAAGAAAACAATAATTTGTTATTTCTATCTCTATTACCCTACCACCATCATTTACCACCTCTAAAAACTTCTTCCCTACGAGTATCAACGTGTACAAGAAGATAAGTCTAAGATGTTTCTACCTAGCAAAGTGTGATAATACTATTAAGTGTGCTTGTTGAAAACAACTTGTATATCTACACCACTTCAAATATAAGTCTGCTGTATATTCAGACGCACGAAAAAGAATGTTGGGAAAAAATGACACCGATCAATCTAATCGAAGCCAGTTATCATCATCTCTTCTATGCGAAAAATATAACAATGCAGAATCATTTGACGTACAAGATAAAAACCGAAGAAGAAAATCACCAATTTTCCAATTGGTTAATAATAGAAAATACTAAGAGCAGTCGCAGTTCAAAGGAAGTCATTGATTTTTGTTTAAGAAACGATCGTGTATGGTTTGCTTCAATTTTTGTCATACTCATGATAATGATTGTAATAGTAGGATATTGGGACCTACTTTTATAGAAACGCACCTTCTTATAGACACAAAAAACAAAAAAAAAAAAATGCTGATTTGTGTTTCTTTCGAGAGCATCGATGGGGACAAACCTCGAAGCGCATAAAATTGCTGAATTGCATTTCTCACGGAAATAGTTTTTTGATGACCTTGAACTCTTAATTTCCGAGGAGAGCACGTGTTTACAGAATTGATGAATTGCATTTCTCACGGAAATAGGTTTTTTCATAACCTTGAACACTTAATTTCCGAGAAGAGCACGTCTTCAAGAAAATGCTACAAATTGCTGATTTGTATGTTTCATGAAAAGTGCCGAATTGCATTTCTCACGGAAATCGTTTTTTCACGACCTTGAAATATATCAATCTTCTAAATGTCCATATATGGACATAATAAATTGCTGATCTGGCATTTCACCCTTCTACTTAATTTATTTTTTCCTTATTCTGCATTATTTTTCCTATATATATTCTATTGGGATTCATAAGCGTCATTATTAGTTCTTGTGTGTTTATACGCGTTGCAGTGATTAAAAGTGACCAAGATGAAATACTCACTAAGTTTAAAGAAGCCCAAAATTAACATTTTGCAAGATATCGTAATTCAGGTAGGTTTTTTTATTTTCATCTGTTTTTCATATATATATTTTCAATATTATTGCAATGTTTTTTTCTTTTTTAAACAATAATTAAGGAATGTTTATTTATTTTGTAGCCCCCCTTGCTCGCTGCAGCAGCACCAGCACCACCACCACCAGCACCACAACCATCACCACCACCGTTGAGGTTGATAGATGATCTGTCGGAGGAGGACCTCAAAAAGCTCCGAAAACTACGTTCGCCTGAAGCATCAGCCTCAACCTCCAGCCAAGAAGAACGGCAACTGTCTCCGCTGCCCCTCCATCTTAGTCCAGGTATTTTCGATATTGAGCGACCAGGAAAATGCATGGACTTATTGAGAAGTATATGCGAAGAGATGGAGTCGGAGGAGCAACAGGTAACGGAGGCGCCCGCTGAAGCTACTCCAGAACAGGAAAGCACTCCAGAACAGGAAAGGTCCAGCTCTCCGGCTGCGATACCCTCCTCCCCTGCTGCTGCTGGTGGTGCTGCCCCTCATGCTGCGACATCATCCTCCCCTGCTGCTACTGGTGCTGCCCGTCGTGCTACGACATACTCCTCCCCTGCTGCCTCTGGTGCTGTCCCTCGTGCTGTGACATCCTCCTCCCCTGCTGCCCATCATGCTGCGACATCCTCCTCCCCTGCTGGGTCGTCAGTGACCGATGACGACTCAGCAGATGAGTTTGAGGGTGTCAAAAGTGCTGGTGCACTTTTGGCCGGGTTTAGGGCCCAATTAAGGGAGGTCGAAAGACAAAGTGTGGTGCGGCAGAAGGAGCTCATAACCAGGAGGAAAAAGTATGTGAAGACCATTAAACAGTTAACGAAGGATATTGCACGATTACAAAGACAGCTAGTGGAGGAGCAAAGGGGGTGCAGTGACGTTGAAAAGGAAATTAAGAAACTGGGGGAGAACAGTGTAAATGTTAGGGACCTGTATTCAAAAATGAAGTGTATTTAAATTTATAATAGTAGTTGTAGTAGTAGTTGTTGTAGTAGTGGTGGTAGTGGTAGGGAATCGTCGTAGGGGTAATTATAGGATAAGCATTAATTAATAAATTAATAATGTACATATATATATAATATTTTTTGTAAGTATTGTAGTGTTAGAAGGGTTAGTAGTAGTAGTAGTAGTGGTTATACCTGAATAAATTACACGAGTATCTTATTTCGCTTTTTTTTTTTTTTTTTTTTTTTTAAGTGTTGCATGTTGGGCTTATTCGAATCCTTTTTCGATGGTCTTTTTTTCGACCTGAAAAAATTTTTACGTAGCGACCTTGAAAAAACTAAAAATGGCTCCTGTATCTAGGTCGATGTGGACAGAAACGATTTTTTTGAGCAAACTTATGCGTTCGTTCCAGAAGAAGGTTCTGATGTATACAACCGATATTCTATCTCTTACCATTTGGACACTAGAAACTTTTGCCCTTTTCTCCCTTGTTTTCAACTTTTTTCAAAATTTTTTTTGTTCAACATATGCCTTAATTTTTTTAGCTTTTCCCCGTTCCCCTGAACCGACATGCTACCTCTTACCCCTTACGAACTATGACGTTTTTTCGTTATTACTACTAAACGGTAGCAAAAAATATTTATTTTGCTAAGTGGACCTATAGACTGTTCACTCAGAAATATTTTGATGAAAAAAAATTTTTTTTAAGTTTTACCGTTTTGGCGCTACAAACTTTTGCCCTTTTCACCGCTATGTCAGATGTTATCTGAAAAACGTCGACGGCGATGTATATGATACGTTCACATGGATCTCTTTTGTCCTATACACGAACCTTCTATCTCTTACCGTTTTCGAGTAACAAAGTTTTTTTCTATTTGGACGGTAAACACACCTATGACTCATATTTATTTTTGGTTACGGTAAGCTAGTAGTTCATGAGAATGCATTTTTTTATGGAAAAACAAACTTTTCAAAATTTCGATAAATTTTTTTTCAGATTTTTTATTTTCAATTTTTCTTTATAGCCTTTGGGTTTTTTTAACTTTTTTTTTCACCAAAACTTCTAATTTGCTTCCCTACTGCTCAAGGAAAACTTTTTTTCTAATTCTGACAACCTTTTTTGACGAAAATTTTTTGACCCCAAACTCAAATTTTCACATATTTAATTACATGGACCTATTGATTATTCATCCGAAAATATTTTGACACAAAAAACAAATTTTTAACTAATTCCGTTTGGTCACCACAAACTTTTGCCCTTTTCTCCGAAATGCTAAACTCAAACCAAAAACCGTCGACACAGGTGCATGTGTTTCGTATTTTAGGAACTTTTTTGTCCTTTGCACGAACCTCATATCTCTTACCGTCTTCGAGTAAAACATTTTTTTTTTATATTTAAACAATTATTGCACCTCTAACCCACATTTATTTTTACACAAATGTGTCATTAGTTTATAGGGATGCATTTTTATTTTTTTAACAAAATTTCTGCCCTTTGGCACCCTCAAGCGATAATTCTTTTTTTTAATATTTCCGAATACGTCCCTGTCTATTGAGATAAGAGCGTCCAGTTCCGTAAGAATTTGCTGAAACAGCATCGCGTTATTTAATTCTGTGTTGTAATAATGACGGGCGGCGTGTTTCGGTTTATGAATTTTACCGTGAAAAGATTTGGGAAAAAGGTGGTTTTGTTGCACTAAATGGTGACTTCTGTGATGTGTGCGTGTATATGAATGTTTTCGAGGGACAACGGATAATTTAATTGCCTGTTTTCAATGTCGTAAGCAAACATTTTTTAATTTTAAACAACACACACTCGCCTTCCGACATTTGATATTTTATTCTAATAATCACGGACGTGTTTTGCATAATTATTTTTACGTTGAACTGATTGTAACGTACGAGATTTCGAGTGCAAAGAAACTTAAATCGGCGGAAAGTTGCTGATGAACATTTATTTAAAGGTTATTCGCAATTAAATAATTTTATATGAGACTGGGGAAAATAATACACCAAACGAAATAAACAATATTTATTATAATTTTAATTACAACTTAAGATTACACAAACAAGTTCGTACTTTACACATTTTAAGCAACTAATAAGTTTTAAATTTAAATCTAATTCAGGACGCAGTGGTTTAACTGCAATGTGCACAGTTATTTAACTATTTTCTTTGCTGAATAATTTTCAATTCTGAATCCAATTTTTCGATTGTTTCTCTAAATTTTCGTTTCTTCTCCATCATTTTTTCGATTAAGGGCTTTATTTGCAATTCGAAACGTTCCACATTCATTTGAAATCTTTTAACATCGTATAACCAAGTATTAATTCGGCTTTCTTTATCATTTATTAAGAAAATAACCGGAACTTTGTCGAAACAAACACGTCTGTTATTCATGACGGTTTGCAATCAAATATTTTTTACATGAGACTGGGGAAAATAATACACCGAACGAATTAAATAATATTTATTATAATTTCTATTACAACTTAAGATTGTTCAATTTAGTCCTTATTTCATACATTTTAATTGCTTCTTTTAAATAACTAATTCGTTTTAAATGTAATTCTAATCTACGACGAAGCAGTCTAACTGCACTTGATTTGTTTTCCACATGAACCAATGCCTTCTTCATTCTTCGATAAATTCGATATTGATGGTTCGACCGATCGGACCTCTATTTACCAAGTACAATTTCAAGCCGTTCACGATCTTCTGGTTCAGATCGCTGATCACTGAGTCGGTGAATTTTTCGGTAAATCTCTGTGGAAGTATCGTTCTAGACACTTCAAGTTCCACAAATATCTTGTCACCGTACTTTGTAGACAGTTTACTAAAATTTTTTGTTAAAAATTTTTTATTTTCTTCTAAAGTTTTCGCACTCACAAAAGCTTGCAAGTGAGACTCTTTATTCAAGGTAGAAATGAAAGATGACATTTCAACTTTACAAAGTGTTAAATAATTGAATTCAAAAAACTAATTAATTCCTACAGACGAATCCATCGACTTTTATACAAGCATAAAATTTAAGTGGGGATGCGAGATTGCGTCCGAGATCCCTCCCCGACCTAAACGAAAAGAGGGGATAGATCTCGAGATGAACGAGGGCAATAAACGACCAAGGTCGAGCAACGACTAGGTCAACGATCGCCCGATGAAAAGTAATGGGGGAGCTGGACCAGCTGGCAAGGTCAGCCACGTGCAACGACAAGGTCGACAACAAATGAAAGGTCAATGACCGCTCGATGAAAAGTAATGGGGGAGCTGGACCAGTTTGACCTCATTTGACCTGGTCTAGAACCCCCACTATATAACTACTATTCTGGCGTTCGTAGATACAAGAAAACTGTTAAAATTCTTCAGAAACTTCACTTTTGAAGTGTTTTCTTGTACTTTTAAGCCACTCAGATACCCTACGGGCTCGGAAAGTGCAACGAAACCATCAAATTTTAGCTAGAAACTGTATTTTTGTCGATTTTTATTGAATTTGAACTATATTTCAACGTTTTTTGATGGTTCTGAGCCACCAAACACACTTAAAGCATGCAGAATCGACTCAGAATAGGAAAAGGAGACGTTTAGGTCAATTTTATGCATTCTGGCGTTCGTAGATACAAGAAAACTGTTAAAATTCTTCAGAAACGTCACTTTTGAAGTGTTTTCTTGTACTTTTAAGCCACTCAGATACCCTACGGGCTCGGAAAGTGCAACGAAACCATCAAATTTTAGCTAGAAACTGTATTTTTGTCGATTTTTATTGAATTTGAACTATATTTCAACGTTTTTTGATGGTTCTGAGCCACCAAACACACTTAAAGCATGCAGAATCGACTCAGAATAGGAAAAGGAGACGTTTAGGTCAATTTTATGCATTCTGGCGTTCGTAGATACAAGAAAACTGTTAAAATTCTTCAGAAACGTCACTTTTGAAGTGTTTTCTTGTACTTTTAAGCCACTCAGATACCCTACGGGCTCGGAAAGTGCAACGAAACCATCAAATTTTAGCTAGAAACTGTATTTTTGTCGATTTTTATTGAATTTGAACTATATATCAACGTTTTTTGATGGTTCTGAGCCACCAAACACACTTAAAGCATGCAGAATCGACTCAGAATAGGAAAAGGAGACGTTTAGGTCAATTTTATGCATTCTGGCGTTCGTAGATACAAGAAAACTGTTAAAATTCTTCAGAAACGTCACTTTTGAAGTGTTTTCTTGTACTTTTAAGCCACTCAGATAACCTACGGGCTCGGAAAGTGCAACGAAACCATCAAATTTTAGCTAGAAACTGTATTTTTGTCGATTTTTATTGAATTTGAACTATATATCAACGTTTTTTGATGGTTCTGAGCCACCAAACACACTTAAAGCACGCAGAATCGACTCAGAATAGGAAAAGGAGACGTTTAGGTCAATTTTATGCATTCTGGCGTTCGTAGATACAAGAAAACTGTTAAAATTCTTCAGAAACGTCACTTTTGAAGTGTTTTCTTGTACTTTTAAGCCACTCAGATACCCTACGGGCTCGGAAAGTGCAACGAAACCATCAAATTTTAGCTAGAAACTGTATTTTTGTCGATTTTTATTGAATTTGAACTATATTTCAACGTTTTTTGATGGTTCTGAGCCACCAAACACACTTAAAGCATGCAGAATCGACTCAGAATAGGAAAAGGAGACGTTTAGGTCAATTTTATGCATTCTGGCGTTCGTAGATACAAGAAAACTGTTAAAATTCTTCAGAAACGTCACTTTTGAAGTGTTTTCTTGTACTTTTAAGCCACTCAGATACCCTACGGGCTCGGAAAGTGCAACGAAACCATCAAATTTTAGCTAGAAACTGTATTTTTGTCGATTTTTATTGAATTTGAACTATATATCAACGTTTTTTGATGGTTCTGAGCCACCAAACACACTTAAAGCATGCAGAATCGACTCAGAATAGGAAAAGGAGACGTTTAGGTCAATTTTATGCATTCTGGCGTTCGTAGATACAAGAAAACTGTTAAAATTCTTCAGAAACGTCACTTTTGAAGTGTTTTCTTGTACTTTTAAGCCACTCAGATACCCAACGGGCTCGGAAAGTGCAACGAAACCATCAAATTTTAGCTAGAAACTGTATTTTTGTCGATTTTTATTGAATTTGAACTATATATCAACGTTTTTTGATGGTTCTGAGCCACCAAACACACTTAAAGCACGCAGAATCGACTCAGAATAGGAAAAGGAGACGTTTAGGTCAATTTTATGCATTCTGGCGTTCGTAGATACAAGAAAACTGTTAAAATTCTTCAGAAACGTCACTTTTGAAGTGTTTTCTTGTACTTTTAAGCCACTCAGATACCCTACGGGCTCGGAAAGTGCAACGAAACCATCAAATTTTAGCTAGAAACTGTATTTTTGTCGATTTTTATTGAATTTGAACTATATTTCAACGTTTTTTGATGGTTCTGAGCCACCAAACACACTTAAAGCATGCAGAATCGACTCAGAATAGGAAAAGGAGACGTTTAGGTCAATTTTATGCATTCTGGCGTTCGTAGATACAAGAAAACTGTTAAAATTCTTCAGAAACGTCACTTTTGAAGTGTTTTCTTGTACTTTTAAGCCACTCAGATACCCTACGGGCTCGGAAAGTGCAACGAAACCATCAAATTTTAGCTAGAAACTGTATTTTTGTCGATTTTTATTGAATTTGAACTATATATCAACGTTTTTTGATGGTTCTGAGCCACCAAACACACTTAAAGCATGCAGAATCGACTCAGAATAGGAAAAGGAGACGTTTAGGTCAATTTTATGCATTCTGGCGTTCGTAGATACAAGAAAACTGTTAAAATTCTTCAGAAACGTCACTTTTGAAGTGTTTTCTTGTACTTTTAAGCCACTCAGATACCCTACGGGCTCGGAAAGTGCAACGAAACCATCAAATTTTAGCTAGAAACTGTATTTTTGTCGATTTTTATTGAATTTGAACTATATTTCAACGTTTTTTGATGGTTCTGAGCCACCAAACACACTTAAAGCATGCAGAATCGACTCAGAATAGGAAAAGGAGACGTTTAGGTCAATTTTATGCATTCTGGCGTTCGTAGATACAAGAAAACTGTTAAAATTCTTCAGAAACGTCACTTTTGAAGTGTTTTCTTGTACTTTTAAGCCACTCAGATACCCTACGGGCTCGGAAAGTGCAACGAAACCATCAAATTTTAGCTAGAAACTGTATTTTTGTCGATTTTTATTGAATTTGAACTATATTTCAACGTTTTTTGATGGTTCTGAGCCACCAAACACACTTAAAGCATGCAGAATCGACTCAGAATAGGAAATGGAGACGTTTAGGTCAATTTTATGCATTCTGGCGTTCGTAGATACAAGAAAACTGTTAAAATTCTTCAGAAACTTCACTTTTGAAGTGTTTTCTTGTACTTTTAAGCCACTCAGATACCCTACGGGCTCGGAAAGTGCAACGAAACCATCAAATTTTAGCTAGAAACTGTATTTTTGTCGATTTTTATTGAATTTGAACTATATTTCAACGTTTTTTGATGGTTCTGAGCCACCAAACACACTTAAAGCATGCAGAATCGACTCAGAATAGGAAAAGGAGACGTTTAGGTCAATTTTATGCATTCTGGCGTTCGTAGATACAAGAAAACTGTTAAAATTCTTCAGAAACGTCACTTTTGAAGTGTTTTCTTGTACTTTTAAGCCACTCAGATACCCAACGGGCTCGGAAAGTGCAACGAAACCATCAAATTTTAGCTAGAAACTGTATTTTTGTCGATTTTTATTGAATTTGAACTATATTTCAACGTTTTTTGATGGTTCTGAGCCACCAAACACACTTAAAGCATGCAGAATCGACTCAGAATAGGAAAAGGAGACGTTTAGGTCAATTTTATGCATTCTGGCGTTCGTAGATACAAGAAAACTGTTAAAATTCTTCAGAAACGTCACTTTTGAAGTGTTTTCTTGTACTTTTAAGCCACTCAGATACCCTACGGGCTCGGAAAGTGCAACGAAACCATCAAATTTTAGCTAGAAACTGTATTTTTGTCGATTTTTATTGAATTTGAACTATATATCAACGTTTTTTGATGGTTCTGAGCCACCAAACACACTTAAAGCATGCAGAATCGACTCAGAATAGGAAAAGGAGACGTTTAGGTCAATTTTATGCATTCTGGCGTTCGTAGATACAAGAAAACTGTTAAAATTCTTCAGAAACGTCACTTTTGAAGTGTTTTCTTGTACTTTTAAGCCACTCAGATACCCTACGGGCTCGGAAAGTGCAACGAAACCATCAAATTTTAGCTAGAAACTGTATTTTTGTCGATTTTTATTGAATTTGAACTATATTTCAACGTTTTTTGATGGTTCTGAGCCACCAAACACACTTAAAGCATGCAGAATCGACTCAGAATAGGAAAAGGAGACGTTTAGGTCAATTTTATGCATTCTGGCGTTCGTAGATACAAGAAAACTGTTAAAATTCTTCAGAAACGTCACTTTTGAAGTGTTTTCTTGTACTTTTAAGCCACTCAGATACCCTACGGGCTCGGAAAGTGCAACGAAACCATCAAATTTTAGCTAGAAACTGTATTTTTGTCGATTTTTATTGAATTTGAACTATATTTCAACGTTTCTTGATGGTTCTGAGCCACCAAACACACTTAAAGCATGCAGAATCGACTCAGAATAGGAAAAGGAGACGTTTAGGTCAATTTTATGCATTCTGGCGTTCGTATTTCGTACATTTCTTAACAAGATGGCGACGAGTGAAGAAGTGTTTTCGGATTCTCAAAGAAGTGAATCGGAAATAAAGTGCGATAAATGCAAACAAGTGCTAAGAAGCAAGTGTACACGTTGTGTAGTTTGTGGGCTAACTTATCACCCTAGTTGTGCTCGTGAAAAAAATAAAAAAAAGGAAGTGTTTAGTTTCTTTACCGAAACAGAAATGGAATGTCTTCATCACAATAAAACAGCGACTTCAGAGAGTACATCTGTCAAGATAGGAGATGAAGAAACTTCGATAACGGAAACAGTAATTAGTTTCCTAAAAAGCAACACCTTTTCTAGCATCTTACGCAAGGCAATAGAAGCAGCCACCGTCTCCCTGCGTGACGAAATTCGAAGTCTTAAACAAGAGCTTAACAATGTGAAGAGTTCCAATGTTGATATGATAAAAATGTTGACAGATTATCCCAAAAATAATTTGTTGAAGGTGCCCTCTTTCGATGTCGATGTGTTCTCCGATATATCTTCCGATGGCATAAACGATACAAACGAGTGGAAAAAAAAAGTACACTATAAAACATCACGCGATAAGAGTGTCCAAAACCGATCCGGCCAAAAAACTAATAAACAGCAGAAAATTCCGAAGGATAACAATAATAAATCCGTTTTAGACCCAAAGGTTATCCCGTTTATTCCATCTAATCCATCATTAAACGTAGCATCGTCGAACATGGAAAAAAATGAAAAAAATGAAGAAATATCTTCTCACAACGCCCTAAATGATGCCGAAGGTTTTCAAACTGTTGTCTCAAGAAAGAAAAAGCGTAACTTCATTCGAGGTAAAGCTTCTGCTACAAATGAAAATGATACGTTGATAAAGGCTGTGCCGCGAAATGGGTATATCTATGTCGGTAATTTACATCCAAACACGTCTGAAAACGATTTGAAGCTATTCTTAAAGTCTAAATTCTCTGATAAAGAAATTAGTGTTGACAAACTTCCTAAGAGGCCTACTGCCAAAAGCGTGTCATTCAAAATCACAGTGGAGAAAACAATTTTTAAGGATTTCTTCAAGGAGGAATTATGGCCGGAAGGAATTTTAGTGAAAAAATTTTACTTCTTAAAAAACGAAAAAGTGAATACGTCCCTAATGAATTAATAGAAAATTTCTGTTTCAAAGGAGCCAGTTTTCGAATTTTATTTTTAAACATACAGTGCATTAGAAACAGATTTAATATGCTTTTTTCAGAAGTGGAAATTCTAAAAATAAATTGTATCTGCCTTTGTGAACATTGGTTGAACCATATCGAAATCGATAATATTCATGTGCCCGATTTCAACACGGCAGCATTTTTTGCGCGGTCTTCAAAGAAGCATGGAGGAGTCATGGAGCTGATGCACCAAAGTATCCCCTTCAAGATTCTGTCTGATAAGGTATCAGCACTTTCTGCTGAGGTGGATTGCGAATTATGCGGCGTACTTATCACTAAGTTAGATTTAATTTTAATAACGGTTTATCGCTCGCCAAAAGGCGATTTTCATAAATTTATTGATACTATAGTCATTCTTCTTAATGAAATTCATTGCAAATCTAAATACGTCATAGTGGGTGGAGATTTTAACTTATTATTTGGCACTAATGATGCAAAAGCCAATTATTTTTGTAATCTTTTGTCTAGCTACGGCTTATATTCTACTGTCAGATTTAAAACGCGTTATAACAACACACTTGATAATGTGTTTACTAATATTAATTCAGATATGATAAATATAACACCTGCTAAATTTTATCAGTCGGACCATACTGGAATATGTGTAAATGTTACTCTAAAGGAAGCTGTATTCGATAACTCATTTATTCCTAAATATGTAAGGCCCATCTCACAGTTTGGGAAAATCATGTTTTTTAATTTATTACAACAAGTTGATTGGAGTTTCATTGATCAAAATTGCGACTTTAATGCGTCTGATTTGTTCTCGATCTTTATAGATACGCTACTATTGTATTATAATATCGCCTGTCCTGAGAAGAAACTATCGTGTAACAGATCCAAGGTCCATAATATAATTTGGTATACCCCTGATTTAAAAATCATGCGAGAAACTCTGCATCTAATATATAGTTCTTACAGATTATATGGGACTTTGGGTTTGAAAATAATGTATAATAACTTTAAGCGTAAATATGAAGAAGCTGTTAAAAAAGCTAAAATTGCAGCTAATAATGTCTTTATTAAAAACAATTCTAATAATTCTAAAGCTATGTGGTCATTAATAAACAGAAGTAGAAAACGTACTATTCATGAAACTACAAAAATTTCCTCTAACGAATTCAATTTACATTTCTCGAGCATTGCTAAAAATATTCTTAATTCCTTACCAAATACTAATCTTGATCCTGTTAAAATTATGATATCTGTTAATAACACGTCACATATGTTCTTTAAATTCAGGACAGTTAGTGAGGTACAAGTACGTGAGGCATTGAATAAATTAAAAAATAAGAGCAGTAAAGATATTTATGGGTTCAATGTCGACGTTATTGTTAATTTATGTGCGTATTTAAAGTGCGAAAAAATAAAAGGCCAACGATGTTAACACTAGCGAAGGTATTTATTAACTGACTTAGATATGTACAATATGTGAAAACTAACTTAGTAAAAAAGGTCTCGACATCTGGACGTCGATTTGCCGTGAAACGCCGACAAAGACAAAAGGGTCCAGACTTTCAACCACACAAGTGTCGCACCGGTACTGGGCCAGAGCGTATCTAATTCTGACATATTGCAACACTCCCACTCGCTCTGGTCAGATGAACTAAATAAACAAACACAAGAAAAATTAGAACACACAAATAAAATAATACTTAAGAGAATAAGTCTTAAACTGAATGTAAATTCAACAATTTTAAATTATTGGCAAATTTATCACGGCTTAGCGGTTTCGTGAACATATCCGCCAGTTGTTCCGTTGTCCCAACGTGGTTGATATCAATCTCTCCCCGTTGATAAGCGTCACGTGTGTAGTGGAACTTGACGTCGATGTGTTTGGTGCGTCGATGGTGAACAGGGTTTCGCACCAAATGTTCAGCAGCCGCATTGTCCATGTGCACAATCGTCGGTTGTCGTTGCATTACACCCAAGTCGGCTAAAAGTCCGCGAACCCAAATAATTTCTTTCGTCGCCATGTACGCTGCTACATACTCTGCGTACGTTGTAGAGTCAGCCACAATCGTTTGTTTCCTTGACATCCAGCTGACTGGTCCACCGTTAAGGATTACGACGACGCCACTGATCGATTTTCGATCTTCATCCGACGCGTAATCCGCGTCGAGTATGCAACGAGTTGATTTACACTTCCCCTTTGGTCACTAAACGTAATTCCAGTGTCCATACTTCCACGTAAGTACCGGAACACTCGTTTCACAGCTTGCCAATGTACTTCAGATGGATGCTCCAAATGTTGACTTAATTGGCTAACTGAAAAACGCCAAATCCGGACGCGTAGCCACTGCCAAATACATTAGCGATCCGATCGCTTGTCGATAAGGTGCATCGGTACCACCTTCACTTGGATTACGCTTCAACACTACACCGGGGTCTGCTGGTATTGAGCTGGGGTTGCATGTACTCATGTTAAACTTTTCGAGCACATTACGGACGTATGCAGTTTGCTTTAAATGTAGAGTTTTTGTCCCACGATCGCGCACTATTTGCATACCTAAATAACAGTTTGCCACATCACAGGTTACTTCGAATTTCCGTTTTAGTTTGTTTATGAAACTGTTGACACGTTCCACGGAACTACCGATTACCAGACCATCATCCACGTACAGCGCGAAATAAAGTTCATTATTGTCAGACGCGTACACACACCGGTCAAACCGAGTAGGGTTCATGCCAAATTCCTTTAGCACTCCGTCCATTTTCTCATGAAACACTAACGGTGCCTGTTTCAGTCCGTATAAACTTTTGTTTAGTTTACACACACGGCCACTACCGTCGTCAAAACCGTCCGGTTGCACCATATATATTTCCTCTTTTAGTTCACTATAAAGGAAAGCAGTTTTCACGTCAATCTGAAAGAGTTCATAATTTTTGGCCGCCGCGATGGCCAACAATACACGCACTGATTCGAACCGTGCAACGGGTGAAAACGTTTCCGCGTAGTCGATGCCCGCTTTTTGCGAACATCCCTTAATAACCAACCGTGCCTTGTATTTATTGATGCTGCCGTCCGAGTTGGTTTTAATCTTGAATATCCATTTATTTTGGATTGGTCGTCTGTTCGCTGGAAGCTCCACCAATTCCCAAACTTCATTTTTGGCTAAAGACTCCAATTCATCAGCCATTGCAAGCTCCCACTGTTTTGAATCATTCGTGGCTAACGCTTCTGCGAGAGTTTCAGGTGTTTTAGTCACTATTTTCTCACCTTCAGTCAGGAGGGCTGCAAATTGAACTTCGGTCATTTCATCTTTTTCTTCCATCCTTTTCTTCGTTTTAGATCGGGTGTTGTTTACGATGGAGTTTTCATCTGAAGGTACCACGCGTTTCGAGTACGCCGCTCGTGTTGATGTTGATTGTTCTTCATTTGTAGCGATTTCAGGTAACAATTGAAGCGGTCTTTTTGGTGGTAATTCGACAATTTTTACATCACGACTCTTAATAATTACTTTTGTACCTGGCCGCCAAAGTCGATATGCGTGTTGCTCAAATTCATATCCAACTAAGATGAGCCGTTCGCTCTTCTTTTCAAATTTGCTCCGTTTCGACTCGTCAATTAATGCATATGCAGTACTACCAATTTTACGCAAATGACTCAAGTCAGGCTTTCGACCGGTCCAGAGTTCGTAGGGGGTTTTCCCTTCGAGACGGGCACGTGGTATTCTATTTCTAATGTGAGCTCCGTTTCTAATCATTTCCGCCCATAGTCCTTGGGGCAGGTTTCCGCTTGCAAGTTGACACCGCACCATTTCATTTAATGTCCTGTTAGATCGTTCGGCCCGCCCATTCTGTTGTGGACAGTACGGTGTGGTCAGTTCTTGTTTAATAAATTTCTTGGTTAACACCGCCTTCATTTCACTGCCCAAAAATTCACCCCCGTTGTCCGATCGCACGCGTTTTATTTTGTGTCCATTCGCTTCTGCATCAGCTATTACACTAATCATCGCGTCGACGACGTCGGACTTTGTTTTCATTGGAACTGCGATGATCGTACCACTGCAATCATCTGTAAATACAGCTGCGAACCGCGAACCACCTAACGATTCATTCAATGGTCCGATCGTGTCAAAATGCATTAGATCTCCTGGCCGTTCAGCCCGCGAATTTGAGGACGGGAACGGTTGTCGCACGTGCTTGCCTTGAGTCTTCGCAAAATGTGTCCTCATTGTCCGTACTATCTTTCGAGTCCACAACTTTCATGCCAGTTATCGCGTCACTTTTGGCCATTTCGCGAACCACTTTAAATGCAACATGTCCAAGCCGTTCATGCCACACTCGAACGTTTTGAGCACTTGCA
Source organism: Zophobas morio (assembly GCF_036711695.1). Classification (NCBI taxonomy): domain Eukaryota; kingdom Metazoa; phylum Arthropoda; class Insecta; order Coleoptera; family Tenebrionidae; genus Zophobas; species Zophobas morio. Next base: position 14,974 of record NW_026973069.1, on the reverse strand, counting down.
CTTGCGATCATAGCCTCTGCCGTTGCCCGCGCGCGAATATTCATTTCGAATAAACCGTTTTTAGCCAATTGTCCGGTGGCTACCACTTTGCCACGACTAAACAATTGTAACGTGTGTTTGCTGAATAATGCGTTAACACAATGATTACTAGCTGCACTTATTGAGAATAGATTTTTCCCAATTTCAGGCACATACCACACTTCACTCATGCCTTGCTCCAGTACTTGTCCATTAACGTACGAAGTAATCAGTACATCTCCTTCACCTTCCGCGTAAATAGTTTCATTGTTGCCCACTGTGATCGGTTTTCTCTCACTTGCACTAAACTTCCTATAATTTGTAATGATGTCGCGCCGAAAAGTCATGTGTTTACTCGCACCAGAATCCGCGACCCATAATTCGCCCGCGTTACCGACAGCCATCGTTTCGGCTGTATACATCATCGCACTCGATGCGCCGCTGTTTGATGCTGTATTCGCTTGGCCATTGTTTTGAGTGTTTTGGGGTTTGTAGCAGTCGATCTTTCTATGTCCCGTCTTACCGCAATTATAACACTTCCCACTAAATCGCTGTGTTGTAAATTGCTGTCGCTGCTGATTTTGATAACGACCACCTCTATTTCTTTGATGATTTTGGCGTTGTCCCCGATTGCCGTTGCTTGTGTAAAGGGCTGAGCTGTCTTCTTCGTCGTTTTTAATCTCGACCATTCCATTTCTCATTGTTTCCAGCTTTAATAACCGAGGAAGAAGGTTGACCATGGTTTGCTCTTTTTCTGGAAGCATATCAAAAGCCGCTGCTATATGCTGATACTGTTGTGGTAATGTGTACAGTACTTTGGTGATTATTTGTTCATCGGTGGGTTTCTGATTCAGATCTTCCAGCTGTCTCACCAGCTCTTCGATAGCAGCAACATGTTCAGTAATTGTTGCGCCTGGTCGCATTTGATAATTATAAAATTTTTGGTGTAAAATATGAATCGACGTCTTGTTCTTTTGTTCGTAAATAGTCACCAGTCGTGTCCACATTTCAGCTGCAGTCTTCATATTCATTATATGACGCACAACATTCGTCTCTAGAGCGCACGATAACGCAAATTGAGCTTTCTCGTCTTTTCTGTCCCATTCTTCTTGTTCCTTGGACGTACCTTCCAAATCAGGGCGAGCTTTCATACCTTCGACAACGTCTAACAATTCGTGATACCGCAGATAGGCGCGCATTTGAAACTTCCATACTGCAAAATCGTTGCCGTTAAACTTAGCTATCGCGAACTTATCCATTTTCGATGTGTCTGCTACTATTGGCCGCGAAACCGAACTTGAACACTGACCAACTACAAATCACAACTTCGAATAGGAACTAATCGCTGATATTCCACTAATTGCACTTTTTCAAAATACTAATTGCACAATACTCGATACGTAATCTGGGCCCATAACCTGTTAATTTATGTGCGTATTTAAAGTGCGAAAAAATAAAAGGCCAACGATGTTAACACTAGCGAAGGTATTTATTAACTGACTTAGATATGTACAATATGTGAAAACTAACTTAGTAAAAAAGGTCTCGACATCTGGACGTCGATTTGCCGTGAAACGCCGACAAAGACAAAAGGGTCCAGACTTTCAACCACACAAGTGTCGCACCGGTACTGGGCCAGAGCGTATCTAATTCTGACATATTGCAACAGTTATAAAATCAGTAAAGGATATACTAATTGCACCTTTGACCAAATTAATAAATAAATGTATTGTTGACTCGGTTTTTCCAGACTGCTTAAAATTGGCTTTGGTATGTCCAATATACAAAAAAGGTAATGTCAATGAAGTTGATAACTATCGACCAATCTCCCTTCTTCCAGTGTTGTCTAAAGTGTTCGAAAAATTAATGTTAGAACAAATCCTTGAATTCTTTATTAGTAATAACTTGTTTTGTACAAATCAGTTTGGATTTCGAAAAGGCTTATCCACTGAAAAAGCTGTTCTATCTTTTATTGATAATGTCGTTAAATCCTTTCAAGATGGTGAATATTTTGTGTCTGCCTTTCTAGATCTTAGTAAGGCATTTGACTGCATGTCTCATGAAATACTAATCCGTAAACTTTTTTTTTACAACTTTCAGCCAGATGCCACTAGATTAATTTCATCGTATCTTTTGAATCGATTGCAAGTAGTCTCTGTTGATGGTATAGTCTCCGATAAAGAACAAATCGCGTATGGTGTACCTCAGGGGTCCATCTTAGGGCCTCTACTTTTCTTAATTTATGTGAACGATCTGCCATACTTTTTCCCTGATTTTTTTACGATATTGTACGCGGACGATACTACTTTTAGTAAAAAGGCAATGTCATCTTCATTAGTAATAAGTACTCTTATGAATATATCTTCGCAAGCGGAACCTTGGTTTTCCGCCAACAAACTTTGCGTAAATAAGAACAAATCAGTTCAGATGGTATTTTCATTGAAGAAAGATAGGTCTTTTGCGGATACGAAAAGTACTAACAAGTTTCTCGGAATTGTTCTAGATACTAAATTACTTTGGCATGAACATGTGGATTATATTGTTCACATCATTTCTAAAAATACTTATCTCTTAAGAAACTTATCAAATCATGTTGATCAAAATATATTAAAAATTGCATATTATGCGCTAATACAATCTCACTTAGTATATGGTATACTAATCTGGGGACACAGCGCCTCGTCACAAAACCTTTTTAGGCTTCAAAGAAGAGCTATTAGAATCCTTTCAGGTATTGGTTATCGTAATGATTGCAAATTTTCATTTCAATCCTTAAATATTTTGACATTGCCCTGCTTGTACATCTATCACTGTTTTAAATTTTTAGTAAACCAAATTAATCAATTTCCTACACTGAGTTCTTTCCATGACTATAATACCAGGTCTACAAATTTGTTAATCGAAAATTTGAGAATAAACCGTTGCAGAACTGCCAGGAACTATTTCTGTATAGTGTTCTTTAACAAATTACCTCAGAGTTTCCGCAACCTTCCACCATCTCAATTTCTAAAAAAAATCAAGGATGTCTTAACCGAAAATAGTTTTTATAGTTTCAATGAATATTTTCAATATAATTTTGAGTAATTTCTTGTTTATCATGTAGCTAGCTCATAATCTACATAAGTATTGTATTGCATGGTTTTTATGTTTATTTTTACTATTACATTCTTGTAAACTTTGGACGAGTGTATAAACTTTATGTTTTTTAGCACAATAAAATTACTTACTTACTTACTTACTTACTTACTTACGTAGATACAAGAAAACTGTTAAAATTCTTCAGAAACGTCACTTTTGAAGTGTTTTCTTGTACTTTTAAGCCACTCAGATACCCTACGGGCTCGGAAAGTGCAGCGAAACCATCAAATTTTAGCTAGAAACTGTATTTTTGTCGATTTTTATTAAATTTGAACTATATTTCAACGTTTTTTGATGGTTCTGAGCCACCAAACACACTTAAAGCATGCAGAATCGACTCAGAATAGGAAAAGGAGACGTTTAGGTCAATTTTATGCATTCTGGCGTTCGTAGATACAAGAAAACTGTTAAAATTCTTCAGAAAACGTCACTTTTGAAGTGTTTTCTTGTACTTTTAAGCCACTCAGATACCCTACGGGCTCGGAAAGTGCAACGAAACCATCAAATTTTAGCTAGAAACTGTATTTTTGTCGATTTTTATTGAATTTGAACTATATTTCAACGTTTTTTGATGGTTCTGAGCCACCAAACACACTTAAAGCATGCAGAATCGACTCAGAATAGGAAAAGGAGACGTTTAGGTCAATTTTATGCATTCTGGCGTTCGTAGATACAAGAAAACTGTTAAAATTCTTCAGAAACGTCACTTTTGAAGTGTTTTCTTGTACTTTTAAGCCACTCAGATACCCTACGGGCTCGGAAAGTGCAACGAAACCATCAAATTTTAGCTAGAAACTGTATTTTTGTCGATTTTTATTGAATTTGAACTATATTTCAACGTTTTTTGATGGTTCTGAGCCACCAAACACACTTAAAGCATGCAGAATCGACTCAGAATAGGAAAAGGAGACGTTTAGGTCAATTTTATGCATTCTGGCGTTCGTAGATACAAGAAAACTGTTAAAATTCTTCAGAAACGTCACTTTTGAAGTGTTTTCTTGTACTTTTAAGCCACTCAGATACCCTACGGGCTCGGAAAGTGCAACGAAACCATCAAATTTTAGCTAGAAACTGTATTTTTGTCGATTTTTATTGAATTTGAACTATATTTCAACGTTTTTTGATGGTTCTGAGCCACCAAACACACTTAAAGCATGCAGAATCGACTCAGAATAGGAAAAGGAGACGTTTAGGTCAATTTTATGCATTCTGGCGTTCGTAGATACAAGAAAACTGTTAAAATTCTTCAGAAACGTCACTTTTGAAGTGTTTTCTTGTACTTTTAAGCCACTCAGATACCCTACGGGCTCGGAAAGTGCAACGAAACCATCAAATTTTAGCTAGAAACTGTATTTTTGTCGATTTTTATTGAATTTGAACTATATTTCAACGTTTTTTGATGGTTCTGAGCCACCAAACACACTTAAAGCATGCAGAATCGACTCAGAATAGGAAAAGGAGACGTTTAGGTCAATTTTATGCATTCTGGCGTTCGTAGATACAAGAAAACTGTTAAAATTCTTCAGAAACGTCACTTTTGAAGTGTTTTCTTGTACTTTTAAGCCACTCAGATACCCTACGGGCTCGGAAAGTGCAACGAAACCATCAAATTTTAGCTAGAAACTGTATTTTTGTCGATTTTTATTGAATTTGAACTATATTTCAACGTTTTTTGATGGTTCTGAGCCACCAAACACACTTAAAGCATGCAGAATCGACTCAGAATAGGAAAAGGAGACGTTTAGGTCAATTTTATGCATTCTGGCGTTCGTAGATACAAGAAAACTGTTAAAATTCTTCAGAAACGTCACTTTTGAAGTGTTTTCTTGTACTTTTAAGCCACTCAGATACCCTACGGGCTCGGAAAGTGCAACGAAACCATCAAATTTTAGCTAGAAACTGTATTTTTGTCGATTTTTATTGAATTTGAACTATATTTCAACGTTTTTTGATGGTTCTGAGCCACCAAACACACTTAAAGCATGCAGAATCGACTCAGAATAGGAAAAGGAGACGTTTAGGTCAATTTTATGCATTCTGGCGTTCGTAGATACAAGAAAACTGTTAAAATTCTTCAGAAACGTCACTTTTGAAGTGTTTTCTTGTACTTTTAAGCCACTCAGATACCCTACGGGCTCGGAAAGTGCAACGAAACCATCAAATTTTAGCTAGAAACTGTATTTTTGTCGATTTTTATTGAATTTGAACTATATTTCAACGTTTTTTGATGGTTCTGAGCCACCAAACACACTTAAAGCATGCAGAATCGACTCAGAATAGGAAAAGGAGACGTTTAGGTCAATTTTATGCATTCTGGCGTTCGTAGATACAAGAAAACTGTTAAAATTCTTCAGAAACGTCACTTTTGAAGTGTTTTCTTGTACTTTTAAGCCACTCAGATACCCTACGGGCTCGGAAAGTGCAACGAAACCATCAAATTTTAGCTAGAAACTGTATTTTTGTCGATTTTTATTGAATTTGAACTATATTTCAACGTTTTTTGATGGTTCTGAGCCACCAAACACACTTAAAGCATGCAGAATCGACTCAGAATAGGAAAAGGAGACGTTTAGGTCAATTTTATGCATTCTGGCGTTCGTAGATACAAGAAAACTGTTAAAATTCTTCAGAAACGTCACTTTTGAAGTGTTTTCTTGTACTTTTAAGCCACTCAGATACCCTACGGGCTCGGAAAGTGTAACGAAACCATCAAATTTTAGCTAGAAACTGTATTTTTGTCGATTTTTATTGAATTTGAACTATATTTCAACGTTTTTTGATGGTTCTGAGCCACCAAACACACTTAAAGCATGCAGAATCGACTCAGAATAGGAAAAGGAGACGTTTAGGTCAATTTTATGCATTCTGGCGTTCGTAGATACAAGAAAACTGTTAAAATTCTTCAGAAACGTCACTTTTGAAGTGTTTTCTTGTACTTTTAAGCCACTCAGATACCCTACGGGCTCGGAAAGTGCAACGAAACCATCAAATTTTAGCTAGAAACTGTATTTTTGTCGATTTTTATTGAATTTGAACTATATTTCAACGTTTTTTGATAGTTCTGAGCCACCAAACACACTTAAAGCATGCAGAATCGACTCAGAATAGGAAAAGGAGACGTTTAGGTCAATTTTATGCATTCTGGCGTTCGTAGATACAAGAAAACTGTTAAAATTCTTCAGAAACGTCACTTTTGAAGTGTTTTCTTGTACTTTTAAGCCACTCAGATACCCTACGGGCTCGGAAAGTGCAACGAAACCATCAAATTTTAGCTAGAAACTGTATTTTTGTCGATTTTTATTGAATTTGAACTATATTTCAACGTTTTTTGATGGTTCTGAGCCACCAAACACACTTAAAGCATGCAGAATCGACTCAGAATAGGAAAAGGAGACGTTTAGGTCAATTTTATGCATTCTGGCGTTCGTAGATACAAGAAAACTGTTAAAATTCTTCAGAAACGTCACTTTTGAAGTGTTTTCTTGTACTTTTAAGCCACTCAGATACCCTACGGGCTCGGAAAGTGCAACGAAACCATCAAATTTTAGCTAGAAACTGTATTTTTGTCGATTTTTATTGAATTTGAACTATATTTCAACGTTTTTTGATGGTTCTGAGCCACCAAACACACTTAAAGCATGCAGAATCGACTCAGAATAGGAAAAGGAAACGTTTAGGTCAATTTTATGCATTCTGGCGTTCGTAGATACAAGAAAACTGTTAAAATTCTTCAGAAACGTCACTTTTGAAGTGTTTTCTTGTACTTTTAAGCCACTCAGATACCCTACGGGCTCGGAAAGTGCAACGAAACCATCAAATTTTAGCTAGAAACTGTATTTTTGTCGATTTTTATTGAATTTGAACTATATTTCAACGTTTTTTGATGGTTCTGAGCCACCAAACACACTTAAAGCATGCAGAATCGACTCAGAATAGGAAAAGGAGACGTTTAGGTCAATTTTATGCATTCTGGCGTTCGTAGATACAAGAAAACTGTTAAAATTCTTCAGAAACGTCACTTTTGAAGTGTTTTCTTGTACTTTTAAGCCACTCAGATACCCTACGGGCTCGGAAAGTGCAACGAAACCATCAAATTTTAGCTAGAAACTGTATTTTTGTCGATTTTTATTGAATTTGAACTATTTTTCAACGTTTTTTGATGGTTCTGAGCCACCAAACACACTTAAAGCATGCAGAATCGACTCAGAATAGGAAAAGGAGACGTTTAGGTCAATTTTATGCATTCTGGCGTTCGTAGATACAAGAAAACTGTTAAAATTCTTCAGAAACGTCACTTTTGAAGTGTTTTCTTGTACTTTTAAGCCACTCAGATAACCTACGGGCTCGGAAAGTGCAACGAAACGATCAAATTTTAGCTAGAAACTGTATTTTTGTCGATTTTTATTGAATTTGAACTATATTTCAACGTTTTTTGATGGTTCTGAGCCACCAAACACACTTAAAGCATGCAGAATCGACTCAGAATAGGAAAAGGAGACGTTTAGGTCAATTTTATGCATTCTGGCGTTCGTAGATACAAGAAAACTGTTAAAATTCTTCAGAAACGTCACTTTTGAAGTGTTTTCTTGTACTTTTAAGCCACTCAGATACCCTACGGGCTCGGAAAGTGCAACGAAACCATCAAATTTTAGCTAGAAACTGTATTTTTGTCGATTTTTATTGAATTTGAACTATATTTCAACGTTTTTTGATGGTTCTGAGCCACCAAACACACTTAAAGCATGCAGAATCGACTCAGAATAGGAAAAGGAGACGTTTAGGTCAATTTTATGCATTCTGGCGTTCGTAGATACAAGAAAACTGTTAAAATTCTTCAGAAACGTCACTTTTGAAGTGTTTTCTTGTACTTTTAAGCCACTCAGATACCCTACGGGCTCGGAAAGTGCAACGAAACCATCAAATTTTAGCTAGAAACTGTATTTTTGTCGATTTTTATTGAATTTGAACTATATTTCAACGTTTTTTGATGGTTCTGAGCCACCAAACACACTTAAAGCATGCAGAATCGACTCAGAATAGGAAAAGGAGACGTTTAGGTCAATTTTATGCATTCTGGCGTTCGTAGATACAAGAAAACTGTTAAAATTCTTCAGAAACGTCACTTTTGAAGTGTTTTCTTGTACTTTTAAGCCATTCAGATACCCTACGGGCTCGGAAAGTGCAACGAAACCATCAAATTTTAGCTAGAAACTGTATTTTTGTCGATTTTTATTGAATTTGAACTATATTTCAACGTTTTTTGATGGTTCTGAGCCACCAAACACACTTAAAGCATGCAGAATCGACTCAGAATAGGAAAAGGAGACGTTTAGGTCAATTTTATGCATTCTGGCGTTCGTAGATACAAGAAAACTGTTAAAATTCTTCAGAAACGTCACTTTTGAAGTGTTTTCTTGTACTTTTAAGCCACTCAGATACCCTACGGGCTCGGAAAGTGCAACGAAACCATCAAATTTTAGCTAGAAACTGTATTTTTGGCGATTTTTATTGAATTTGAACTATATTTCAACGTTTTTTGATGGTTCTGAGCCACCAAACACACTTAAAGCATGCAGAATCGACTCAGAATAGGAAAAGGAGACGTTTAGGTCAATTTTATGCATTCTGGCGTTCGTAGATACAAGAAAACTGTTAAAATTCTTCAGAAACGTCACTTTTGAAGTGTTTTCTTGTACTTTTAAGCCACTCAGATACCCTACGGGCTCGGAAAGTGCAACGAAACCATCAAATTTTAGCTAGAAACTGTATTTTTGTCGATTTTTATTGAATTTGAACTATATTTCAACGTTTTTTGATGGTTCTGAGCCACCAAACACACTTAAAGCATGCAGAATCGACTCAGAATAGGAAAAGGAGACGTTTAGGTCAATTTTATGCATTCTGGCGTTCGTAGATACAAGAAAACTGTTAAAATTCTTCAGAAACGTCACTTTTGAAGTGTTTTCTTGTACTTTTAAGCCACTCAGATACCCTACGGGCTCGGAAAGTGCAACGAAACCATCAAATTTTAGCTAGAAACTGTATTTTTGTCGATTTTTATTGAATTTGAACTATATTTCAACGTTTTTTGATGGTTCTGAGCCACCAAACACACTTAAAGCATGCAGAATCGACTCAGAATAGGAAAAGGAGACGTTTAGGTCAATTTTATGCATTCTGGCGTTCGTAGATACAAGAAAACTGTTAAAATTCTTCAGAAACGTCACTTTTGAAGTGTTTTCTTGTACTTTTAAGCCACTCAGATACCCTACGGGCTCGGAAAGTGCAACGAAACCATCAAATTTTAGCTAGAAACTGTATTTTTGTCGATTTTTATTGAATTTGAACTATATTTCAACGTTTTTTGATGGTTCTGAGCCACCAAACACACTTAAAGCATGCAGAATCGACTCAGAATAGGAAAAGGAGACGTTTAGGTCAATTTTATGCATTCTGGCGTTCGTAGATACAAGAAAACTGTTAAAATTCTTCAGAAACGTCACTTTTGAAGTGTTTTCTTGTACTTTTAAGCCACTCAGATACCCTACGGGCTCGGAAAGTGCAACGAAACCATCAAATTTTAGCTAGAAACTGTATTTTTGTCGATTTTTATTGAATTTGAACTATATTTCAACGTTTTTTGATGGTTCTGAGCCACCAAACACACTTAAAGCATGCAGAATCGACTCAGAATAGGAAAAGGAGACGTTTAGGTCAATTTTATGCATTCTGGCGTTCGTAGATACAAGAAAACTGTTAAAATTCTTCAGAAACGTCACTTTTGAAGTGTTTTCTTGTACTTTTAAGCCACTCAGATACCCTACGGGCTCGGAAAGTGCAACGAAACCATCAAATTTTAGCTAGAAACTGTATTTTTGTCGATTTTTATTGAATTTGAACTATATTTCAACGTTTTTTGATGGTTCTGAGCCACCAAACACACTTAAAGCATGCAGAATCGACTCAGAATAGGAAAAGGAGACGTTTAGGTCAATTTTATGCATTCTGGCGTTCGTAGATACAAGAAAACTGTTAAAATTCTTCAGAAACGTCACTTTTGAAGTGTTTTCTTGTACTTTTAAGCCACTCAGATACCCTACGGGCTCGGAAAGTGCAACGAAACCATCAAATTTTAGCTAGAAACTGTATTTTTGTCGATTTTTATTGAATTTGAACTATATTTCAACGTTTTTTGATGGTTCTGAGCCACCAAACACACTTAAAGCATGCAGAATCGACTCAGAATAGGAAAAGGAGACGTTTAGGTCAATTTTATGCATTCTGGCGTTCGTAGATACAAGAAAACTGTTAAAATTCTTCAGAAACGTCACTTTTGAAGTGTTTTCTTGTACTTTTAAGCCACTCAGATACCCTACGGGCTCGGAAAGTGCAACGAAACCATCAAATTTTAGCTAGAAACTGTATTTTTGTCGATTTTTATTGAATTTGAACTATATTTCAACGTTTTTTGATGGTTCTGAGCCACCAAACACACTTAAAGCATGCAGAATCGACTCAGAATAGGAAAAGGAGACGTTTAGGTCGAATTTTATGCATTCTGGCGTTCGTAGATACAAGAAAACTGTTAAAATTCTTCAGAAACGTCACTTTTGAAGTGTTTTCTTGTACTTTTAAGCCACTCAGATACCCTACGGGCTCGGAAAGTGCAACGAAACCATCAAATTTTAGCTAGAAACTGTATTTTTGTCGATTTTTATTGAATTTGAACTATATTTCAACGTTTTTTGATGGTTCTGAGCCACCAAACACACTTAAAGCATGCAGAATCGACTCAGAATAGGAAAAGGAGACGTTTAGGTCAATTTTATGCATTCTGGCGTTCGTAGATACAAGAAAACTGTTAAAATTCTTCAGAAACGTCACTTTTGAAGTGTTTTCTTGTACTTTTAAGCCACTCAGATACCCTACGGGCTCGGAAAGTGCAACGAAACCATCAAATTTTAGCTAGAAACTGTATTTTTGTCGATTTTTATTGAATTTGAACTATATTTCAACGTTTTTTGATGGTTCTGAGCCACCAAACACACTTAAAGCATGCAGAATCGACTCAGAATAGGAAAAGGAGACGTTTAGGTCAATTTTATGCATTCTGGCGTTCGTAGATACAAGAAAACTGTTAAAATTCTTCAGAAACGTCACTTTTGAAGTGTTTTCTTGTACTTTTAAGCCACTCAGATACCCTACGGGCTCGGAAAGTGCAACGAAACCATCAAATTTTAGCTAGAAACTGTATTTTTGTCGATTTTTATTGAATTTGAACTATATTTCAACGTTTTTTGATGGTTCTGAGCCACCAAACACACTTAAAGCATGCAGAATCGACTCAGAATAGGAAAAGGAGACGTTTAGGTCAATTTTATGCATTCTGGCGTTCGTAGATACAAGAAAACTGTTAAAATTCTTCAGAAACGTCACTTTTGAAGTGTTTTCTTGTACTTTTAAGCCACTCAGATACCCTACGGGCTCGGAAAGTGCAACGAAACCATCAAATTTTAGCTAGAAACTGTATTTTTGTCGATTTTTATTGAATTTGAACTATATTTCAACGTTTTTTGATGGTTCTGAGCCACCAAACACACTTAAAGCATGCAGAATCGACTCAGAATAGGAAAAGGAGACGTTTAGGTCAATTTTATGCATTCTGGCGTTCGTAGATACAAGAAAACTGTTAAAATTCTTCAGAAACGTCACTTTTGAAGTGTTTTCTTGTACTTTTAAGCCACTCAGATACCCTACGGGCTCGGAAAGTGCAACGAAACCATCAAATTTTAGCTAGAAACTGTATTTTTGTCGATTTTTATTGAATTTGAACTATATTTCAACGTTTTTTGATGGTTCTGAGCCACCAAACACACTTAAAGCATGCAGAATCGACTCAGAATAGGAAAAGGAGACGTTTAGGTCAATTTTATGCATTCTGGCGTTCGTAGATACAAGAAAACTGTTAAAATTCTTCAGAAACGTCACTTTTGAAGTGTTTTCTTGTACTTTTAAGCCACTCAGATACCCTACGGGCTCGGAAAGTGCAACGAAACCATCAAATTTTAGCTAGAAACTGTATTTTTGTCGATTTTTATTGAATTTGAACTATATTTCAACGTTTTTTGATGGTTCTGAGCCACCAAACACACTTAAAGCATGCAGAATCGACTCAGAATAGGAAAAGGAGACGTTTAGGTCAATTTTATGCATTCTGGCGTTCGTAGATACAAGAAAACTGTTAAAATTCTTCAGAAACGTCACTTTTGAAGTGTTTTCTTGTACTTTTAAGCCACTCAGATACCCTACGGGCTCGGAAAGTGCAACGAAACCATCAAATTTTAGCTAGAAACTGTATTTTTGTCGATTTTTATTGAATTTGAACTATATTTCAACGTTTTTTGATGGTTCTGAGCCACCAAACACACTTAAAGCATGCAGAATCGACTCAGAATAGGAAAAGGAGACGTTTAGGTCAATTTTATGCATTCTGGCGTTCGTAGATACAAGAAAACTGTTAAAATTCTTCAGAAACGTCACTTTTGAAGTGTTTTCTTGTACTTTTAAGCCACTCAGATACCCTACGGGCTCGGAAAGTGCAACGAAACCATCAAATTTTAGCTAGAAACTGTATTTTTGTCGATTTTTATTGAATTTGAACTATATTTCAACGTTTTTTGATGGTTCTGAGCCACCAAACACACTTAAAGCATGCAGAATCGACTCAGAATAGGAAAAGGAGACGTTTAGGTCAATTTTATGCATTCTGGCGTTCGTAGATACAAGAAAACTGTTAAAATTCTTCAGAAACGTCACTTTTGAAGTGTTTTCTTGTACTTTTAAGCCACTCAGATACCCTACGGGCTCGGAAAGTGCAACGAAACCATCAAATTTTAGCTAGAAACTGTATTTTTGTCGATTTTTATTGAATTTGAACTATATTTCAACGTTTTTTGATGGTTCTGAGCCACCAAACACACTTAAAGCATGCAGAATCGACTCAGAATAGGAAAAGGAGACGTTTAGGTCAATTTTATGCATTCTGGCGTTCGTAGATACAAGAAAACTGTTAAAATTCTTCAGAAACGTCACTTTTGAAGTGTTTTCTTGTACTTTTAAGCCACTCAGATACCCTACGGGCTCGGAAAGTGCAACGAAACCATCAAATTTTAGCTAGAAACTGTATTTTTGTCGATTTTTATTGAATTTGAACTATATTTCAACGTTTTTTGATGGTTCTGAGCCACCAAACACACTCAAAGCATGCAGAATCGACTCAGAATAGGAAAAGGAGACGTTTAGGTCAATTTTATGCATTCTGGCGTTCGTAGATACAAGAAAACTGTTAAAATTCTTCAGAAACGTCACTTTTGAAGTGTTTTCTTGTACTTTTAAGCCACTCAGATACCCTACGGGCTCGGAAAGTGCAACGAAACCATCAAATTTTAGCTAGAAACTGTATTTTTGTCGATTTTTATTGAATTTGAACTATATTTCAACGTTTTTTGATGGTTCTGAGCCACCAAACACACTTAAAGCATGCAGAATCGACTCAGAATAGGAAAAGGAGACGTTTAGGTCAATTTTATGCATTCTGGCGTTCGTAGATACAAGAAAACTGTTAAAATTCTTCAGAAACGTCACTTTTGAAGTGTTTTCTTGTACTTTTAAGCCACTCAGATACCCTACGGGCTCGGAAAGTGCAACGAAACCATCAAATTTTAGCTAGAAACTGTATTTTTGTCGATTTTTATTGAATTTGAACTATATTTCAACGTTTTTTGATGGTTCTGAGCCACCAAACACACTTAAAGCATGCAGAATCGACTCAGAATAGGAAAAGGAGACGTTTAGGTCAATTTTATGCATTCTGGCGTTCGTAGATACAAGAAAACTGTTAAAATTCTTCAGAAACGTCACTTTTGAAGTGTTTTCTTGTACTTTTAAGCCACTCAGATACCCTACGGGCTCGGAAAGTGCAACGAAACCATCAAATTTTAGCTAGAAACTGTATTTTTGTCGATTTTTATTGAATTTGAACTATATTTCAACGTTTTTTGATGGTTCTGAGCCACCAAACACACTTAAAGCATGCAGAATCGACTCAGAATAGGAAAAGGAGACGTTTAGGTCAATTTTATGCATTCTGGCGTTCGTAGATACAAGAAAACTGTTAAAATTCTTCAGAAACGTCACTTTTGAAGTGTTTTCTTGTACTTTTAAGCCACTCAGATACCCTACGGGCTCGGAAAGTGCAACGAAACCATCAAATTTTAGCTAGAAACTGTATTTTTGTCGATTTTTATTGAATTTGAACTATATTTCAACGTTTTTTGATGGTTCTGAGCCACCAAACACACTTAAAGCATGCAGAATCGACTCAGAATAGGAAAACGAGACGTTTAGGTCAATTTTATGCATTCTGGCGTTCGTAGATACAAGAAAACTGTTAAAATTCTTCAGAAACGTCACTTTTGAAGTGTTTTCTTGTACTTTTAAGCCACTCAGATACCCTACGGGCTCGGAAAGTGCAACGAAACCATCAAATTTTAGCTAGAAACTGTATTTTTGTCGATTTTTATTGAATTTGAACTATATTTCAACGTTTTTTGATGGTTCTGAGCCACCAAACACACTTAAAGCATGCAGAATCGACTCAGAATAGGAAAAGGAGACGTTTAGGTCAATTTTATGCATTCTGGCGTTCGTAGATACAAGAAAACTGTTAAAATTCTTCAGAAACGTCACTTTTGAAGTGTTTTCTTGTACTTTTAAGCCACTCAGATACCCTACGGGCTCGGAAAGTGCAACGAAACCA